>NC_084756.1:31868599-31903599 GCF_033978785.1 Entelurus aequoreus | reverse complement strand
GGACAAGCAGTAAAAAATGGATTAGATGGATGGATGGAACACAACATGTATCAATATAAACAAGTGTCAAATAGTTATAGAACATGTTACTTACACATACAAAGAGTTGAAGGGGGAGGCGTATAAGAAAGAACCCAGTAACAAACGTGTCCGCATCATTCAACTTACTGCATCATGAGCTTAACTTCACAAGTTATTGTTGACGATGGGTGTCAACAAAAAAATAACTATTTCCACACTTTGTCAATTTAATTGCAGCGTAACTCTAGTCCACATTCCACACTACAAAGTAGGGTTGTACGGTATTACTATAGTATTGCGATATTAATGAATCAACATTTCCCGCATCTACTTTGTTTTAGCAATCAAGAATGTTTCCGTTGTTTTATCCCTCTTTGTGGGGAAATTGCTGATTGTCATGTTTGGATGTACATCGTGGACGCCGTCTTTGCTTCACAGTAAGTCTTTGCTGTTGTCCAGCGTCCTGTTTTTGTTTACTTCGTAGCCAGTTCAGTTTTAGTTTTGTTCTGCATAGCCTTCCCTAAACTCCAATTCCTTTTTTTAGGGGTACTCTGTCACGTTGGGGTCGCATCTTTATGCGGGGTCGTTCCTCCCAGATGTAGAACGGACAACTCCGGACGAAAGCGTGTATGTACCGTACATACAAGCAGACAAAAACAAGATAAAACAGAAAAGCGGGCCGATAGCATGGGAAGCTATGGCGAAGCTTAGCGCAGGAACAAGAATCAAGAATCCCAGGAATAACCAACGTAACTTGTTGTGTGGAGCAAACAAAGAAGCCAGGACGAGTGTGGCGAGAGAGGTGAATGAATAGCTCTCTGATTAGTGCTCGGCAGCAGGTGAACGTGCCGAACACTAATCAGAGGCAGGTGAAACCAATTAGTACCCATGGTAACCAGAACAAACCCAGAAGTGCACAAAACAGGAACTCAGGGAGTCCAAAACTAACAGAACATAACTAAACAAAACATGATCCGCCCCACGGATCATGACACACTCACTTTTTGTTTATTTTTGGTTTAAGCATTAGACACCTTTTTACCTGCACTCTGCCTCCCGCTGTTTCCGACATCTACAAAACAATTAGCTACCGGCTGCCACCTACTGATATGGAAGAGTATTACACGGTTACTCTGCCGAGCTCTAGACAGCACCGACACTCAACAACAACACATCATTTGCCGACTATAACTACGGAGCCCCTAAAGGGACATGGGGGAATTTTTTTTTTAAATAATTTTTTTAAATTTTTTATTTTTTAGACATGTATCTCGTGCGCACAAAAAACTATCTTGTGTGAACGAGAAAGTTTCTCGTGCGCACAATATACATGTCTAAAAAAATAAAAAAATAATTTTTTTTATAACTTTATAAAAAGTTTCTCGTGCGCACGAGACACTTTCTTGTGTGCACGAGATAGTTTCTAGTGCGCACGAGATACATGTCTAAAAAAATAAAAACTTTTTTTTTTTTAATGACTATAAAAAGTTTCTCGTGCGCACGAGAAAGTGTCTTGTGTGCACAAGAAAGTTTGTCGTGCGCACAAGATACATGTCTAAGAAAATAAAAAAATATTTTTTTTTATAAATTTATAAAAAGTTTCTCGTGCGCACGACACACTTTCTTGTGTGCACGAGATAGTTTCTAGTGCGCACGAGAAAGTTTCTCGTGCGCACAAGATACATGTCTAAAAAAATAAAAATAAAAAAAAATCATAATTTTTTTAATAACTTTATAAAAAGTTTCTCGTGCCCACGAGACACTTTCTTGTGTGCACGAGATAGTTTGTAGTGCGCACGAGATACATGTCTAAAAAAATAAAAACATTTTTTTTATTTTTTTTTATAACTATAAAAAGTTTCTCGTGCGCATGAGAAAGTGTCTTGTGTGCACAAGAAAGTTTCTCGTGCGCACAAGATACATGTCTAAAAAAATAAAAATTAAAAAAAATAATAATTTTTTTTATAACTTTATAAAAAGTTTCTCGTGCGCACGAGACACTTTCTTGTGTGCACGAGATAGTTTCTAGTGCGCACGAGATACATGTCTAAAAAAATAAAAACTTTTTTTTTTTTTTATGACTATAAAAAGTTTCTCGTGCGCACGAGAAAGTGTCTTGTGTGCACAAGAAAGTTTCTCGTGCGCACAAGATACATGTATAAAAAAATAAAAATTAAAAAAAATATTTTTTTTTATAACTTAAAAAGTTTCTCGTGCGCACGAGACACTTTCTTGTGTGCACAAGATAGTTTCTAGTGCGCACAAGATACATGTCTAAAAAATAAAAAAATAAAAAAAATATAATTAAAAAAATAATTTTTTTTATAGCTTTATAAAAAGTTTCTAGTGCGCAGGAGATACATGTCTAAAAAAGATAAAAAATTAATTAATTAATTATTTAAAAAAAATAAAAATTCCCCCATGTCCCTTTAGGGGCTCCGTATATAACTACTGGTTTGCAAAAAATATTTTTAACCCAAATAGGTGAAATTAGATAATCTCCCACGACACACCAGACTGTATCTCACGGCACACTAGTGTGCCGCGTCACAGTGGTTGAAAAACACTGAAGTACACAATAGTGTTGCTAGGAGACACACGTCCTGGACAAACTTAGCTCATTAGCATTAAAGCTACAGACACACACAACACACTAAAACTACTAAAAGCACTTTTAAACTGCCTAAATTGCAACATCAATACTAGATTTCCAATACACTATTCATTTTTGTTTTTAAATATAGTCAAATACCGGCCATTTACTGCAAATATAAATATTTCACATCTTCTTCCCTCTTCTATCCATTCTTCCTTTCTACCACACATCTTTCTCTCCAACTTGAGTGCCGTGCCTCAACCCTAATTAGAAATCGCCCTCCTCCTTCTCCTCCGACCAGCTGAAATTGAATTGCCTATCATTTGCATAATGATACCTCAGCGCCAGGACGGCCGATTGGCCATCAGATGGAATGTAGCAATCACTTAAGTGTGTGACCGAGGGGTGGAAGGCGGCTATCAGAGAGTGAGAAAGGAGGAGGACCGACTTGTATTTTTTTTTTATTTCACGCTATCACATTTCTAGCTTATTGTAGCAGGCAATAATGTATCTATTTGGGTATGAGGCCATGTCCGCACGGACACTGATCATTTAAAAAAACATATTCGGGGTTAAAATCATCTCCATCCACAGAAATGTCGTTTCAAAACAGTATGTGTCCACATGCAAACACATACACATGTTGTCCAATCAGAAGCCTGGAAACTTGGGTGCGTTGAGCTTCTGGTAGCGTGACAATTTGACTTGTGATATACTAAACCAGGGAGGTGTCAAACTCATTTTAGCTCAGGGGGCCGCATGGGAGAAAATATATTCCCAAAAGAGCTGGACTGGTAAAATCATGGCATGATAACTTCAAAATAAAGACAACTTCAGATTGCTTTTTTGTTTTACTATGGCCAAAAAAAAGAACAGGCACATTTAGAAAATGTATGTTTCACAAATAATCCTCTTGGGAAAAAAAACACTTCAAGTTAGTTGAAAATTCCGAAGAAAAAAATTGGTGCAGTTTTAAAAACAAAACAAACGACACAATGAACTGAGGTCCGTGTACCTTCCGTTCATTCGATTTCCCAATTCTGAAACGCAAATTAAAAAACTAAATTAGGGCCGTTTTTCAAATTTTTTTAATCATATATGGCAGATTTTAAAAACAAACAAAAAAAGGGTTGATTATCATTAAAATACTGTAATGCAGTTGGATTTTGTGCTGTTTTCCTTTTATATATTTGTATTTTTTCCAGATAAACACAAAGTTGGACAACTATTTAATGACACTTTTTTAAATAAATAAAAAAATAAAAATATACATATAACATGTATATATATATATATATATATATATATATATATATATATATATATATATATATATATATATATATATATATATATATATATATATATGTATATACACATATATATTATACACACACACACATATATATATATATAAATATATATACAGTGGGGCAAAAAAGTATTTAGTCAGCCACCCATTGACAATCAATGGGTGGCTGACTAAATACTTTTTTGCCCCACTGTATATATATATATATATATATATATATTATTAATTTGTTTTAATCTGTCCTTTCTAATCCATTTTCTACCGCTTGTTGATCTCGGTGTCCCCTAGACAAATCATATTGTCTAAAAATGCATTTTTCCATCGATAACATGACATCAAGTTCAGTCAATATATATATATATATATATATATATATATATATATATATATATATATATATATATATATATATATATATATATATATATATATATATATATATATATATATATATATATATATATATATATATACTACCGTTCAAAAGTTTGGGGTCACCCAAACAAATTTGTGGAATAGCCTTCATTTCTAAGAATAGACTGTTCTCTTTTTCTGGTCATTTTGAGCGTTTAATTGACCCCACAAATGTGTTGCTCCAGAAACTCAATCTGCTCAAAGGAAGGTCAGTTTTGTAGCTTCTGTAACGAGCTAAACTGTTTTCAGATGTGTGAACATGATTGCACAAGGCTTTTCTAATCATCAATTAGCCTTCTGAGCCAATGAGCAAACACATTGTACCATTAGAACACTGGAGTGATAGTTGCTAGAAATGGGCCTCTATACACCTGTGTAGATATTGCACCAAAAACCAGACATTTGCAGCTAGAATAGTCATTTACCACATTAGCAATGTATAGAGTGTATTTCTTTAAAGTTAAGACAAGTTTAAAGTTATCTTCATTGAAAAGTACAGTGCTTTTCTTTCAAAAATAAGGACATTTCAATGTGACCCCAAACTTTTGAACGGTAGTGTGTATATATATATATATATATATATATATATATATATATATATATATATATATATATATATATATATATATATATATATATATATATATATATATATATATATATATATATATATATATATATATATATATATATATATATATACACAGGCCAAAAGTTTGGACACACATTCAATGCGTTTTCTTTATTTTCATGACTATTTACATTGTAGATTGTCACTGAAGGCATCAAAACTATGAATGAACACATGTGGAGTTATGTACTTAGCAAAAAAAGTTGAAATAACTAAAAAGCTGTTTTATATTCTAGTTTCTTCAAAATAGCCACCCTTTGCTCTGATTACTGTTTTGCACACTCTTGGCATTCTCTCGATGAACTTCAAGAGGGTTTTCACTTCACAGGTGTCATAGTTTTGATGCCTTCAGTGACAATCTACAATGTAAATAGTCATGAAAATTAAGAAAACGCATTGAAATGAGAAGGTGTGTCCAAACTTTTGGCCTGTACTGTATATGTATACAGCCCGGAAACCCGGCCATATTGTTTGAACCCATTGCGGCTATCAGAGTCAAAAAGTTTGGGGACTCCTGGTTAAAAAAGTATGTTAACAGGGGTTTAGCATGTTTTAGAACACCCACTTTAAGCTCCAAAACGTGGTGCGGTCATGCATGGGCCTACTTACTGGACGACTGGAGGCAATTTTCTATTGCATAGTATTGTATGTGTCATCATAACTCAACTTTTTGGTTAAATAATCCAACCCAAATGTTGGGTTGAAAAAATTAACCCAAAATGTTGAGTTAAAATAACCCAAAAAAGGGGTTTGTCCCTTTCTGAACCAGCAGTTGGGTTAAAATTGGGTTATTTTTTAACCCATAATAGCATCTTCATCCCGAATAACGTTATTTGCAGGTTGAATATGTCTGCCAGCTGCATTGTTGCAGGTTGTAACAGTACTGTACAACTGCATACATGTCCAAATGATGGCAATATGAGTAAAGTGTGGAACCTCTCCAGTCAAATTAACTCGTGCAAAATTGGACAGACCAAGAGAGAAGAGTTGTAATTTGCAGCAATTACTTTAATGAGTCTGACTTTGAAGAAGAAAAGGTTTTGGTCTGAGTTTGGATGGACAATTTTTTTTTTGTGATTGTGGAAATCAGAACCTGTGGGAAAATGGGGGAATTATTCCCAAATCAATGCTGCTCTTTCCTTTGAACTGTGAAAACAAACCGTCCTGGCGAGAAAATGAAAAAAGAAAGATTAATAGTGACAATCCAGCTTTATATATTTTTCTTTAATTGTCAGGACAGGAAAGGAATCCTTCAAACATCCGACCAATGCCGTCGGTTGCCCTTCTATTGTTTTGCGTCTTGAATTGAATGTACTTTAAGTCCACGTGCGCTCCACAGCAAACGTTCACAGGCTTCCTCCGAACCTGGTGACTCACCTCTTGCTCGCTAACGACCGCTTGTTTCCTTTAAAGGCTTTGAAAAAGGGCTTCAAGTCGTCCTATTACGACGCAACGAAATATGGCAGACCACCGAGCGTCCGTTTTGACTCATTAGCAGCACGGGGGGGGGATCTGTCAAAAGTTACTGCGGCTCGAGCCCCGACTAGAAACGTGCACATATGAATGTAGATGCTTGGAGAGGACATCATTTGTATTTATGTATTTCTAAAAAATGTAGGCATTGATCTATCTCGGCATGCGGCTCTTTAGCACCGCCCTAGTGGCTCCCTGGGGCTTTTTCAGAAATGGAAAAAGATGGGGGAAAAAATATATTTGTTGTTTTAATAATGTTTCTGTAGGAGGACAAACATAACACAAACCTTCCTAATTGTTAGAAAGCCCACTGTTTATGTTATACATGCTTCACTGATGAGAGTATTTGGCCAGCGCCGTTTTGTCCTAATTGTGGCGGTCCTTGAACTCACCGTAGTTGGTTTACGTGCGCAACTTTCTCCGACGCTGCCACAGAAAGACGTGTATTACGCCACGCCTTCTTTGTCCCATTTTGTCCACCAAACGTTTTATGCTGTGCGTGAATGCACAAAAGGTGAGCTTTGTTGATGTTATTGACTTGCGTGGAGTGCTGATAATCCATGCTAACATGCTATTTAGGCTAACTGTGTGTACTTATTGCATCATTATGCCTCCTTTGTGGGTATAGTTGAGTTCATTTAATTTCCTTTACTTATGTCCTCTGTGTATTTAATTTATATTTGCATGTCTCATGACACATTATCTGTATGTAATATTGGGTGCATTTCTGAGTGTGTGTCATGTTGTTCCAGACCACAGCAAACGTTACTTAGACTTAGACCAACTTTAATGATCCACAAGGGAAATTGTTCCACACAGTAGCTCAGTTACAATGATGGAAAGTGTAAGGATGGAAGGGACAATGCAGGTATAAATGAATTACCATGTTGTTCCAGACCACAGCAAATGTTACCCTGCTTGCAAAGATTGTAATAAATTAGAAGAATACAGCCTGTCCTTTCCTTTAATTTGGGCACACACACATATATACCTTTGGCAGTTTGAAGCCAGTAATTTCCAGGAGTTATCTCACCCTCTGAGACACTTAACGTGCTGCCTTCATCATAACACTTACATAAGGCTTTTAACTTTTTGCGACTCCAGACAGATTAGTTTTTTGTATTTTTGGTCCAGTATGGCTCTTTCAAAATGTTGGGTTGCCAAACCCTGATTTATCTACTCATATGACCTTAGCTAGCTGAAACTGACAGCACAGTATATCCTGCAATATTATTTTTAATGTTATCATGATGCAAAGGTGACTTTTTACTGATGACAGTAATATGTCCCTAAGCACCAAACATTATTCTTCCTTCTTCGTGCCACATTTTAGAGCAAGGGTGCTCAAATGCTTGCTTAGTTGCATCTTTTTATAACCTCATCAGGGAAAAAAAACATCCTCATGAGAATAATATCCCCTCTGACCTGCCCCTATACGTTTGAAAAGTGTCTATTGTAGGGTTGTACGGTATACCGGTATTAGTATAGTACCGCGATACTAATGAATCATATTCAGTACTATACCACCTCTGAAAAGTACCGGTAGATCTACGACTGACATCCACTGTAATGATACCAAGTACAGTAGCGTATCTAGTCGATACTACTGTGATTACGTCAATATTGTTTGGCATCACAACATCTTCTTTCGTTTTTAAAAAATTTACATTATTTTTATAAACTCAGGAAATATGTCCCTGGACACATGAGGACTTTGAATATGACCAATGTATGATCCTGTAACTACTTGGTATCGGATTGATACCCAAATTTGTGGTTTCATCCAAAACTAATGTAAAGTATCAAACAACAGAAGAATAAGTGATTATTACATTTTAACAGAAGTGTAGATAGAACATGTTAAAATTGAAAGTAAGCAGATATTAACAGTAAATGAACATGTAGATTAATAATCCATTTTCTACCACTTGTCCCTAATAATGTTGACAAAATAATAGAATGATAAATGACAATATGTTACTGCATGTCAGCAGACTAAATTAGGAGCCTTTGTTTGCTTACTTACTAATGAAAGACAAGTTGTCTTGTATGTTCACTATTTTATTTAAGCACAAACTTCCAATAAGAAACATATGTTTAACATACCCTAAGATTTTTTGTTAAAATAAAGCCAATAATGCAATTTTTTGTGGTCCCTTTTATTTAGAAAAGTACCGAAAAGTATCGAAATAATTTTGGTACCAGTACCAAAATATTGGTATCGGGACAACACTACCCCATAAATACGCCAACCACTTCCCAGAGCACAGCTAAGGCTACAAAAAAAATTTAAAAATAAAAATAAATAGGCTTCGCTACACATCTTAAAAACAAGCCTGGACCTCCGCCAACTATGAGCAGTTGGCAGTTTTCCGTCGGCTAAGAGGCTAAGCTAGCATGTAAAACATGTGGCTCTAGTGTTAGCACTGTAGCCCACATAGTTATGCTAAGGTTGCGTTGTTGTAGTCTGTGATAAATGGCATTAGGATATATTTTTTTTTATCGATTAATTTATATTTTTTAAATTGATAAAAATGGTTACAAATAAAAATCCTGAATGATTGAAAAAATATTAATTTTTTTTGACACCCCTACAAGGCATTGTTTTGGACCCCATAAATACACCAACCACTTCCCAGAGGACAGCTAAAGCCACAGAAAAAAAACAACAAAAAAAAAGGCTTCGCTACACATCTTAAAAACAAGCCTGGACCTCCGCCAACTATGAGTTAGACGTGAAAAATGCAGTTTTTCGTCGGCTAAGAGGCTAAGGTAGCATGTAAAACATGTGGCTCTATTGTTAGCACTGTAGCTCACATAGTTATGCTAAGGTTGTGTTGTTGTAGTCTGTGATAAATGGCATTAAGATTTGTTTTTTAATCAATTTTTTTTTTTTTTTTTTCTTAAATCGATAAAAATCGTTACAAATAAGAATCCTGAATAATTTAAAATATATATATATATATATATATATATATATATATATATATATATATATATATATATATATATATATATATATATATATTGTGACACCCCTCTAAGTCATTGTTTTGGACCCCATATATACACCAACCACTTCCCAGAGGACAGCTCCACAGAAAAAAAACAACAGGCTTCGCTACACATCTTAAAAACAAGCCTGGACCTCTGCCAACTATGAGTTACAGACGTGAAAGTTGAAAAATTCAAAATTCTGTTTTTCATCGGCTAAGAGGCTAAGGTAGCATGTAAAACATGTGGCTCTATTGTTAGCACTGTAGCTCACATAGTTATGCTAAGGTTGTGTTATTGTAGTCTGTGATAAATGGCCTTAGGATATTTATTTTTTTTATCGATTTTTTATTTATTTTTTAATCAATAAAAATCGTTACATATAAGAACCCTGAATAATTGAAAAAATGCATATATATTTTTTGACACCCCTATAAGGCATTGTTTTGGACCCCATATATACACCAACCACTTCCCAGAGGACAGTTAAAGACACAGGGAAAAAAACAGGCTTCGCTATGCAACTTAAAAACAAGCCTGGCCCTCCGCCAACTATGAGTGACAGACGTGAAAGCTGTAAAATTCATAAAGTTTTTCATCGGCTAAGAGGCTATGGTAGCATGTAAAAAATGTGACTCTATTGGCACTGCAGCCCACATAGTTATGCTAATGTTGTGTTGTAGTCTGTGATAAATGGCCTTAGGAGTTTTTTTAGTTTTTTTATCGATTTTTGATTTTTGATTTATTTTTTTTTTAATCGATAAAAATCGTTACAAATAGGAATCCTGAATAATTAAAAAAATATTTAAAAAATTGACACCCCTATAAGGCATTATTTTGGACCCCATATATACATCAACCACTTTCCAGAGGACAGCTAAAGCCACAGAAAAAAAAAAAAAGGCTTCGCTACGCATCTTAAAAACAAGCTTGGACCTCTGCCAACTGTGAGTGACGGACGTGAAAGCTGTAAAATTCAAAATTCTGTTTTTCATCGGGTAAGAGGCTAAGGTAGCATGCAAAACATGTGGCTCTATTGGCACTGCAGCCCACATAGTTATGCTAAGGTTGTGTTGTAGTCTGTGATAAATGGCCTTAGGAGTTTTTTTAGTTTTTTTATCGATTTTTGATTTTTTTATTTTTTTTTTAATCGATAAAAATCGTTACAAATAGGAATCCTGAATAATTTAAAAAATATTTAAAAAATTGACACCCCTATAAGGCATTATTTTGGACCCCATATATACACCAACCACTTTCCAGAGGACAGCTAAAGCCACAGAAGAAGAAAAAAACAGGCTTCGCTACGCATCTTAAAAACAAGCTTGGACCTCTGCCAACTATGAGTGACAGACGTGAAAGCTGTAAAATTCAAAATTCTGTTTTTCATCGGGTAAGAGGCTAAGGTAGCATGCAAAACATGTGGCTCTATTGGCACTGTAGCCCACATAGTTACTGTATGCTAAGGTTGTGTTGTTGTAGTCTGTGATAAATGGCATTAGGATTTTTTTTATTTATTTTTTTTTAATCGATTTTTTTTTTTCATTTTTTTAAATCGATAAAAAATCGTTACAAATAAGAACCATGAATAATTACAAAAATATATGATTTTTTTTTATTTATTTTTTGAATGGCATCTACCACAATGGAAAGGTGCAGAGTTGCAGCGTGCAGGTACACGTCAAAAAAAAAAGTGTCTTTGAATCGCACGTTGAATGGACTTTTTCATGCTTTCAAATCAGTGCTTTCAATTTCTCAATCTCCTCTTCCTCTGTCAATCTCCACATGCGTGATGAGTGATGACATGCGGCATGTAGAAGTCCGCCGGCAGGCCAGACAGGGGGGAGTAAGTCCCTTATCTCTCCTCCCCAGAAGAAATTCCAACTTGAGGCCTCGCTCTGCTGGTTTCCTGCCTTCTTGCCCAATGCCCTATTTTTACTCATCTGGGCTCTAGAATACCAGGGCAGCTTTTTCCTTGTCACTAACAAATTTCCTGCCATTCTCCCCGTGACCCCCGCCACCAACCATGGGCACGCTCTGCTCACGATGCGCCCCCCACCTTTGCGGTTCATGACCTTTGGAGTCGTGGGGGCGTTCATATTTAAATGTTACTTGCCGACAGAGGCTTTCTGTCATTAAAAAGGTTTCTCATTGTCATCCCATTGGGTTGAGTTTTTTTTTTCTTGCCCTGATGTGGGATCTGAGCAGAGGATGTCGTTGTGGCTTGTGCAGCCCTTTGAGACACTCGTGATTTAGTAAACATTGATTGATTGACAATCAATCTCTTGCAGGTGAATGGAGCTGGGAGTCAAATAAGTCAAATAGCATTGGGGATTAGATGAGTAAAAACTCTTTACAAACTTAGTATTTATATTTTATAAAATGTAAAATGAATATTCCAATGTATATTTAATTTTTTTCTAATGATCTTTAAATAATGTGAGCACCATCAAAGTACACGAGTGCAAGTTTAGTATGGAAGTTTCAGCTCACAATATTAATAACAAAATATATGAAAAAAAAATGTAATAAATGTGTAAAAATTTTTTTTAAATTTATTTTTCAAATGTATTAGTAGATTTTTAATTAATGTGAGTCCCATCAAAGTACATGAGTGCAGGTGTAATATAGAAGTTTCAGCTCACAATAACATTATCAATAATCAAATCTATTTAAAACACATCTTGCTCTACAGACACGTAAAATGTTTTATAAAAATGTGTGTAAAAATTTGTATTTTTATACATTTTTTTCAAATGTATTTGTAGATTTCAAAATATTGTGAGCCCAATAAAAAGAACACAAGTGCAGGTGTAATATAGAACTTTCAGCTCACAATATTAATAACAATAATACAATCTATTTAAAACACATCTTGCACTACAGCAAGATGAAAACTAATAAAAGTGTGTAATTTGTTTTATTTTTTTAATTTTATTTTATTTTTTTTCAAATGTGTTGATAGATTTTTAAATAATGTGAGTCCCATCAAAGTAGATGAGTGCAAGTGTAATATAGAAGTTTCAGCTTACAATAATATTAGCAATAATAAAATATATTTAAAACACATCTTGCACTACAGACAGATGAAATTTTTTATAAAATGTGTATAAAATGTTGTATTTTTATTTATTTTTTCAAATGTGTTGATAGATTTTTAAATAATGTGAGCCCCATCAAAGTACATGAGAGCAGGTGTAATATAGAAGTTTCAACTCAAAATAACAATAACATCTATTTAAAACACATCTTGCACTACAGAGAGACGAAACATTTAATAAAAATGTGTAAAAATGTTAAATTTGATTTATTTTTTTCAAATGTATTTGTAGATTTTTAAATAATGTGAGTCCCATCAAAGTAGATGAGTGCAGGTGTAACATAGAAGTTTCAACTCACAATAATATTATCAATAATAAAATCTATTTAAAACACATCTTGCACTACAGGCAGACAAAAAGCTTACATGAACTCAACGTCAAATTTGAGGAAGCACATGGCGGTAAGTAACGTTAGTAGATATTTTGGCTGTCACCGTAGGCTGATGTTAGCTTCCCTGCTATGAATCACTGTCAAATGTACATCGTGTGGGGACATTTATTAACGCACTGCAGCCTCATAGACAGACACACACACACACGCACTCGCGCATGCATTCAAACACCAATCAGAAGTGCATCAAGTGCAGCCCACACCTATCAGTTTATTGTTTGCGTAAAGGCTAACTTGTTATTTTCCTTTGTAATCTTTTGCCTACTGAGCCTATGGTGCTGTTAAGTTATTGTGGCTCAATTCGCCTTCATTTTTTTTTATGTTAATGTATTATTATTTAATATATATTATTGTTTTAGTTGCTTAAGAGATATTCCTGGCTCTGAATTTGCTCATTGCTATTTTTATGTTTTTGTGCATTATTTGTTGCCGTCATTAAACGAACAGGTTACTCATCAGTTACTCAGTACTTGAGTAGTTTTTTCACAACATACTTTTTACTTTTACTCAAGTAAATATTTGGGTGACTACTCCTTACTTTTACTTGAGTAATAAATCTCTAAAGTAACAGTACTCTTACTTGAGTACAATTTCTGGCTACTCAACCCACCTCTGCCCTATATTTACTGTTATAATCAGCCCTCTGAAGGCAGCCATAACTATGATGTGGCCCTCAATGAGAGCGAGCTTGACACCCCGGCCCTAATGGATGTGTAAAACAAACCCTCTAGCGTGGTCCGATTAAGTTAATAATCGTGCGACGCATCTACCCCGAAGAGTTACCGATGCTATTTTAGTCCTCACTTTCATGGCTGACAGGTCTGATAAGCTATTGTTGCCTCACTGTCGTTGTATTTTGAGAGTTGGAGCCGTCCCAACAAAGTAAGACTATCAGGTAAGGTGGTCTTCTGACATGTTTTCCATCTGCGTTACTTAAGCAGTCGGATGGACCCTGACAGTAACATTTGATGAATGCCTGCGGAGAAATGTCATTACACTCATACGCTACAGCGTATTTTCCGGACCATAGGGCGCACCGGATTATAAGGCGTACTGCCGATGAATGGTCTATTTTTTTATCTTTTTTTCATATATCAGGCGCACCGGATTATAGGGCGCATTAAAGGAGTCATATTATTTTTTTTTTTTTTAAATGTAAATCACTTCCTTGTGGTCTACATAACATGTAATGGTGGGTTCTTTGGTCAAAATGTTGCATGGATTATGTTTTACAGATCATCTTCAAGCCTCTTTCTGACAGTCGATTACGGATGCGCCTTATTTACGTGGCTCACCTTCGGCAGCGTCTTCTCCCCGTCATCTTTGTTGTAGCGGTGTAGCGTGTAAGGACGGTAGTGGAAGAAGTGTCAAAAGATGGAGATACTGTAACTGTTTTAATGACATTCAGACTTTCCTTCAATCAATAACGGAGCAGCATCTTCTCATCCGGAAACAACAACAACAGGAAATGTGTCCCGTGAAAAACAAGTCCGACCGGAACTCTAATAACTAAAGTTACTTGGGTGAATAATGTAAACTCACTACACCGGTATGTTTTAGCGCTTTCATGGCGAGTTTACTGATAGATATAAGAAAGAACTTTACACTACTTTATATTAGAAATGGCAACAGCAGAGGATGAATGCCACATAAGAAGAAGATAGAGAAAAGAAGAAGCTTATCGACTACGGTGTCGGCACGGACTACGAAGGCGGACGCGCACAAATTTTCAAGACTTAAGCAGATCCCAAATACAGATCAGCAGGTACCAGTAGGTAGGAAAAGTTGCTTTTGCATAATATTGTTTAACAAAACGCCAGATAATATGTCTTACCTTATACACACACCATAATACTCCTATGTTGAAGCATAGTACAATCCATCAAGCGGTGCAGCTTCATAGCTTACCAAAATCGTACCAAAACATTTTGATATATTTTTGAGCGCCGTGTGTAATGTTCTATATTTTCAATGGAACATTTAAAATGCTGGTGTTGTTTACTTGAGACATATTGCAATCACAGTGCAGTCTACATGTATCTCTTATGTTTGACTGCCATCTACTGCCATGTACCAAATAAAATAGCTTCGAGGTGAGTGAGTAAGCTCAACCAAACTTATTCCTTAAATTAGGCGCACCGGGTTATAAGGCGTAATGTCGAGTATTGAGGAAAAACATATATTTTAAGTGCGCCTTGTAGTAATGTTTTCATGGTTAATTTCGGCAATTGAGCTGCCAGGTTTTTACCGTAAAATAAACTTACTTTTTTACAGTGTAGCCTTGCAGACATACCATCAATGATTGCACACCTTGAAGGAGGTCAGTATTAATGTGTATTAAATTTGGGCCCCGGGCCCCACCTTTTTTGAGTGCCGTGTGTAATGTTCTATATTTTCAATGGAACATTTAAAATGCTGGTGTTGTTTACTTGAGACATATTGCAATCATAGTGCAGTCTACATGTATCTCTTATGTTTGACTGCCATCTACTGGTCACACTTATTACACCGTGTACCAAATGAAATAGCTTCGAGGTGAGTGAGTAAGCTCAACCAAACGTATTCCTTAAATTAAGGCGTAATGTCGAATTTTGAGGGAAAAAAAATTAAGCGCGCCTTATAGTCCGGAAAATACAGTACACAGTATGTACCGTGTATGAATAAATACTCATTTGTAGATCCATTTCCAGTAAAAACTTTAATACCGAGTAGAGACAACTTCTTCATTCATACAATGACGTGTTAAGACTGGTGCTTCCCATTCCGCAGTGGAATTCTGCAAAGCATATTCAGCCTTGGTTGAACCCAGTCATCAGAATTCTCATTACAATAATAAGATAGAACTTGTTTTGCCCCTTGATCACTGGATCTTTTTGAAGAACTCTTCTGCTGAGCAGCAGATATTTGGCTGATCTGCGGAGAGACGACCAGCATGCGGTCTTTCTCCGTGTACTGATCTTTATCTTTACAACGTCCGCATCACTTTTTACAGCCGTTAGAAAGCGGGAACAACGCCTAAAGGTCAACTGGTCACACCTGTTTTGTGGCCCCCTTTTGTAGGGCCAAAATGTTGACCTTTTCTTTAAAGGGGATCTAAAATGATTTGTGTATAAATTAATCATAAGGTCCGTACACTTTCAACCCTAAACTCACAATGAGTAGAGGAGTGTTATGTGTGTGTATATGTGTAAATAGTACTTATTTTATATATATATATATATATATATATATATATATATATATATATATATATATATATATATATATATATATATATATATATATATATATATATATATATATATATATATATATTAGGGCTGCAACAACTAATCGATTAAATCGATTATAAAAATAGTTGGCGATTAATTTAGTCATCAATTTGTTGGATCTATGCTATGCGCATGCGCAGAGGCATTTATTTTTTTTTAAAAATGTTTTAATTTTATTTATTTTTAATTTTTATAAACCTTTATTTATAAACTGCAACATGTACAAACAGCTGAGAAACAATAATCAAAATAAGTATGGTGCCAGTATGCTTGTTTTTTTCAATAAAATACTGGAAAGGATAGAAATGTAGTTTGTCTCTTTTATCCGATTATTAGATAGATATGTGTATTTTTATTTTATATATATATATATATATATATATATATATATATATATATATATATATATATATATATATATATATATATATATATATATATATATATATATATATATATATAATAAAAATACACATATATATATATATATAGGTAGAATTCACTGAAAGTCAAGTATTTATTTTATTTATATATATACATACATACATACATACATACATATAAGAAATACTTGAATTTCAGTGAATTCTAGCTATAAATATACTCCTCCCCCCTTAACCCCGCCCCCGCCTACTTCAACCCCCCCCCCAAATCTCCCGAATTCGGAGGTCTCAAGGTTGGCAAGTATGACTATAACGAGTGTCAAATGTGTTACCTATGAGTACGATTTTTGCAGAAGTTTCTGTCTTACTTGTATTGTCGCCAGAAAGGGTGAACCAAGCCCAAAAGAACGCAAAAACAAAAAACAGTAAGAAAATACAAATTAATTCCACTAAACTGCTTTGTCTTTGCCGTTTTTTGGTCAGATTTATTGATTTTTCTTCTATTTTTGGACCATACTTTCCTTGTAATGTTAGTTAGGATGAACTCCCACGTTTTTCAACTCATGTTGCACTTTACCTGACGGTTTAAACCAGTTTCCATAGTCTAAACTCCAAATACACTGCAAAAACTCAATCAATCAATCAATCAATGTTTATTTATATAGCCCTAAATCACAAGTGTCTCAAAGGGCTGCACGAGCCATAACGACATCCTCGGTACAGAGCCCACATAAACTGAAATCTAAGTAAGATTAAATATCTCAAATAAGGGTGATATTTGCTTATTTTCCTGTCTGATAAGATCATTCTTCTCACTAACCACATTTTATGTTAGAGTGTTTTACTTGTTTTAAGGGTTTTGGTCCTAAATGATCTCAGTAAGATATTACAGCTTGTTGCTGAGATGTGATGACCTATATTGAGTAAAACATGCTTGAAACTAGAATATCAACTGTTGCAAAGCTGTGTCATCAACACTCACAAGTAGGGATGTCCGATAATGGCTTTTTGCCGATATCCGATATTCCGATATTGTCCAACTCTTTAATTACCGATACCTATATCAACCGATACCGATATCAACCGATATATGCAGTCGTGGAATTAACACATTATTATGCCTAATTTGGACAACCAGGTATGGTGAAGATAAGGTACTTTTTAAAAAAATTAGTAAAATAAGAAATAAATTAAAAACATTTTCTTGAATAAAAAAGAAAGTACAACAATATAAAAACAGTTACGTAGAAACTAGTAATGAATGAAAATTAGTAAAATTAACTGTTAAAGGTTAGTACTATTAGTGGACCAGCAGCACGCACAATCATGTGTGCTTACAGACTGTATCCCTTGCAGACTGTATTGATATATATTGATATATAATGTAGGAACCAGAATATTAATAACAGAAAGAAACAACCCTTTTGTGTGAATGAGTGTAAATGGGGGAGGGAGGTTTTTTGGGTTGGTGCACTAATTGTAAGTGTATCTTGTGTTTTTTATGTTGATTTAATTAAAAAAACAAAAAAAAACAAAAAAAAAAACGATACCGATAATAAAAAACCGATACCGATAATTTCCGATATTACATTTTAACGCATATATCGGCCGATAATATCGGCTCTACTCAAGTATAAAACTACTTTTTTAAAGTAATAATTTCTTACTTTAAGCACGATAAAACAAATTATGATGCTGAGCGCATATCATTATGTCAAAATAATGCCATTTAATTAAATTAAGAATATTTTTCAACATATTGAGCAAAAATGTCTTGTTTTTCTACCAAGGAAAGTGCACTTGTTATTAGTGAGAATATACTTATTTTAAGGTATTTTTGTGTTCATTGAGGTTAAATAATTTTACTTGTTTTGGAAAGTCTTGACAAGCCGAATTTTCTTGTTCTATCGGCAGATAATTTTGCTTAGTTCAAATAAAATACCCCTCATTTGTATTTATTTTTTTATTGTTTTTGAACACTGACTTTTTGCAGTGTACAGCGCGAGTCGTTCTGTACCTTTAAAGCCATAAACTACACATAACTATAATCTTTCACTATAGCTTCCGCTGACAGTCTGTAGTTAAATACAGTTTGCATGGGTTCCAGCCCAGTATCACTCAGGGGGGGAAAAAAAATGCCATCCCCAAAAAGTATTTATGCTTCTTTGATGTTGATTATAGCGTTACGTCGCCAACTGCTGGCCTGGCATGCACACTACAGTGTTATCAGTCGGCGCTGCGGTTCTGCTGGTGGATTCGAACCAATGACAATCACAACATTGATGGAATATACCCCTTTTCTAAAATAGACCAACAAAAAAAACAAAAACAAGCAGGACGTTCCTTTATGAAATCACTTTTCTTCCTTCCTCTATTTCTCTCAGCGCTCTCGGGCTGCTCCTCATCAGCGCGTATTAGTTGCAAACGTACAACTAAGTGGCTGTGACAACATTCTCGGATGTTCCAGCTGCCACAGATTTATTGCGTTATTAAAGCGATGCTCTGCCATTAAAAATGCTAATTCCCTCGGCCCCGCGAGCCTTACGCTGTCTTGCATTTTCTTTACTGGCTGTTTTCATTACACGCGGAGTAAAGCAAGGACCGATGATTGGATCTTTGCAGGCTGGAATGATACAGAATACTTGTTTTGGTTTTTAACAAAAGGAACTTGGCAATACCAGTTGGATAAATCAAGTATAAGG
Source organism: Entelurus aequoreus (assembly GCF_033978785.1). Classification (NCBI taxonomy): domain Eukaryota; kingdom Metazoa; phylum Chordata; class Actinopteri; order Syngnathiformes; family Syngnathidae; genus Entelurus; species Entelurus aequoreus. The sequence continues at coordinate 31,884,309 of NC_084756.1, read as the reverse complement.
TCGGTTTGGTTTGCTTTTTTCCCCTCATTGAAGCAGTTATACTTCATAGGTTATTCACTAAAGCAAACTTCTTTCACCAAAGAAAACTCTCCAAGTACCACCAGAATGACCAACATTAAAATGCAGTAGCATAGTAGGCCTAAGTATACATTAAAAACAAGGCAGAGGTTTTATTTAACAAGGATAATGGCTTTTTGCTGATATCCGATATTCCGATATTGTCCAACTCTTTAATTACCGATACCGATACATACAGTCGTGGAATTAACACATTATTATGCCTAATTTGGACAACCAGGTATGGTGAAGATAAGGTCCTTTTTTTAGAAATTAATAAAATAAAATAAAATGAATAAATAAATAAAAAATTATTGAATAAAAAAGAAAGTAAAAAAATATAAAAACAGTTACATAGAAACTACTAATTAATGAAAATGAGTACAATTAACTGTTAAAGGTTAGTACTATTAGTGGACCAGCAGCACGCACAATCATGTGTGCTTACGGACTGTATTCCTTGCAGACTGTATTGATATATATTAATATTAGGGCTGCAACTAACGATTAATTTGATAATCGATTAATCTGTCGATTATTACTTCGATTAATCGATTAATAATTGGATAAAAGAGACAAACTACATTTCTATGCTATCTAGTATTTTATTGAAAAAAAAACAGCATACTGGCACCATACTTATTTTGATTATTGTTTCTCAGCTGTTTGTAAATGTTGCAGTTTATAAATAAAGGTTTATTAAAAAAAAAAAAAAAAAAAAAAAAAAATTGTTTAAAAAAAAAAAAATAAAAAATCTGCGCATGCGCATAGCATAGACCCAACGAATCGATGACTAAATTAATCGGCAACTATTTTAATAATCAATTTTAATAATCGATTTTAATCGATTTAATCGATTAGTTGTTGCAGCCCTAATTGATATATATAATGTAGGAACCAGAATATTAATAACAGAAAGAAACAACCCTTTTGTGTGAATGAGTGTGTAAATGGGGGAGGGAGGTTTTTTGGGTACGTGCACTAATTGTAAGTGTATCTTGTGTTTTTTATGTTGATTTAATTAAAAAAATAAAATAAAAAATAAATTTAAAAAACGATACCGATAATTAAAAAAAACGATAATTTCCAATATTACATTTTAAAGCATTTATCGGCCGATATTATCGGACATCTCTAATATTTATTATATTTGGCCACTGTAGCATTACACACAGTTTGAAGAGTAACACTGTGTTTGAATTTAAGAAAATAGAAGGCTGGATTTTAATCGAGTGATTATTTGGCTAACGGGGGTGTCAAACTCATTTGCGTGGAGGAAAAATCTGTGCACAGGTGGGCCGGACTATTGGGGGGACGGTATAGCTCGGTTGGTAGAGCGGACGTGCCAGCAACTTGAGGGTTCCAGGTTCGATCCCCGCTTCCACCACCCTAGTCACTGCCGTTGTGTCCTTGGGCAAGACACTTTATCCACCTGCTCCCAGTGCCACCCACACTGGTTTAAATGTAACTTAGATATTGTGTTTCTCTATGTTAAAAGCGCTTTGAGTCACTAGAGAAAAGCGCTATATAAATATAATTCACTTCACTATTAAAATCATGGCGTTAAAACTGAAAAATAAAGACAACTTCAGATTGTTTTCTTTGTCTTACTTTGGCCGAAAATAGAACACACACATTCTGAAAATATTACAATAAAAATATAGGAAATAATACTAAAATAATTTAAAGTTTAGGAGAAAGTGAATGAATGTTTATAACTGAATACATTTACATATGCATAACATTGTTTTCTTTTGTATTATTTTTTTTAAATGAATTAAGTAACGTATATTTCCAAAACACAATATAGAATGTGAGATATAACAGGATAATGCATACGTTTTCAAAACGATTACAAAAAAGCGGGACCCCAAAAATGTACTTAGGGACCCCATTTTTATGACTTGATGGGGTCCCTGGGACCCCAAATTCTGAATGACTGGGCTGCCAGTTTTCTACTGTAAAATATGTGGCTCTTTTTTTTTTACAGTGCATAGTAAAATGTGTTCTCTGCATTTGACCCAGGTAAAGGGGAGCAGTGAGCAGCAGCGGTGACCGCGCCCGCCAATCATTTTTGGTGATTTAACCCCCAATTCCAACCCTTAATGCTGAGTGACAAGCAGGGAGGTAAATATACTGAAAAACAGTACCACTGGAATTGTTACCGCTAAAATCTAATGACTGAGCTGCTACTTTATTGCTGTTAAATCCAAGTCCCTTATGTTTACAGCGCATTATAGAAAATGGAAAAATAGTACCGTATTTTCCGGACTATAGGGCGCACCGGATTATAAGGCGCACTGCCGATGAATAGTCTATGTTCGATTTTTTTCATATACAGGGCGCACCAAAGGAGTCATGTTATTTTTTTCTAAATGTAAAACACTTCCTTGTGGTCTACATAACATGTAATGGTGGTTCTTTGGTCAAAATGTTGCATAGATTATGTTTTACAGATCATCTTCAAGCCGCTTTCTGACAGTCGCTTCCGGATGCGCCGTTTTGTGGGCGGTCTTATTTACGTGCCTCCACTTCGACAGCGTCTTCTCCCCGTCATCTTTGTTGTAGCGGTGTAGCGTGCAAGGACGGGAGTGGAAGAAGTGTCAAAAGATGGAGCTAACTGGATCCCCGCTCACTCCCTGTCAATTTACGCCTATTTGGAATAATCCTGATTTTCTTTTAAACAAGAAGCCATTGAACTTTCCAACATGGTATGATAAAGGAGTCAGATGTCTTGGGGATATCATCAATGCAAACAGTTTTATCTCTTTTAAAAGTTTAATAACACAATATGCAATCAATCCTAATAAATTCCTAGAATATATACAAATCAAATCTGTAATTAGCGCAAGATTCAACAAAACAACATGGGAAAGTAATCCTACGACCGTTAAATTCTTCAAAACATCTGCCCCCAAAGCTTTATCCAAATTATATGCTCTCTTATCAAAAATAGATAACACAATAAGTATCCCAACTTCCAAATGGCACTCAGACGTATCCACAAGCCTTGACCCAGAATTCTGGAAACAAATATGCCTCAATACTTCTCGTTGGATTAAGAATCCGAATTTACGACTGATTCAGCTCAAAATACTTTACAGAATACATTACACCGGTCTAAGAATGTATAAAATGGGTTTAGCCGACTCTAACATTTGTGTATACTAGATTATTGTTGATAATAAAGGTAAAGTATTGGTATTGTTTATTATCAATAGCACTATTTCTATTGGTATTCATATTGCTCCATTTTTAGTGTAATAATGCTCATTGTCATTTCTGTATTTTTTATTTTATTTTCGCTAACTGCTTATTTGCTATTACTTTTACCATCATATTTGTACATGTCGTATTTGCTGATGTTGCTCTGTTGTTGTTGTTGTTGTTGTGTTTGCTGTTGTTTTTGTCTCTCTGTCTAATCCCCCTCTTGTCCCCACAATTCCCCCCTCTGTCTTCCTTTTTTTCTCTTTCTATCCCCTCCTGCTCCGGCCCGGCTGCACCAAATGATAATATAAATACATTTAATAAAGTCAAAATACAAATAAGGCAACAAGAGAAGTATCCTACACTTCTCTTTTGTAAAGTAAATCTGAACAGCCGATATGGGCATCTACATCTGCTATATGATTTGCCCGAGAAGCTGGGCAGGACATTATTTAAAAAAAAAAGAAAAAAAAAGATGGAGCTAACTGTTTTAATGACATTCAGACTTTACTTCAATCAATAACGGAGCAGCATCTTCTCATCCGGAAACAACAACACAGGAAATGTGTAACGTGAAAAACCGTCCGACTGGAACTCTAATAACTAAAACTTCCTTGGGTGAATAATGTAAACTCACTACACCGGTATGTTTTAGTGCTTTCATGGTGAGTTTACCGACAGATATAAGTAAGAACTTTACACTACTTTATATTAGAAATGGCAACAGCAGAGGATGAATGTCCCATAAGAAGATAGAGAAAAACAAGAAGCTTATCGACTACGGTGTCTCCACGGACTACAAAGGCGGATTTGTGCAATTTTCAGGACTTATGCAGATCCCAAATACAGATCAGCAGGTACCAGAAGGTAAGAAAAGTTGCTTTTGAGTAATATTGCGAAACAAAACGCCAGATAATATGTCTTACCTTATACACACACCATAATAATACTCCTATGTTGAAGCACAGTACAATCCATCAAGCGGTGCGGCTTCATAGCTTACCAAAGTCGTAATAAAACATTTTGATAGATTCTTGAGCGCCGTGTGTAATGTTCTATATTTTCAATGCATAGAAAATGGATGGATGGATGCTATATAAAATGTCGGTGTTGTTTACTTGAGTCATATTGCAGTCTGCACCTATCTCTTATGTGTGACTGCCATCTACCGGTCACACTTATCATTACACCACGTACCAAATAAAATTGCTTCGAGGTGGGTAAGCGCAACCAAACGTATTCCATACATTAGGCGCACTGTCGAGTTTTGAGGAAAAAAAAAATATTTTAAGTGCGCCTTGTAGTCCGGAAAATATCGTACCTGTAATGTTTTCACGGTAAATTTCGGCAATTGAGCTGCCAGGTTTTTACCGTAAAATCGACTTACTTGTTTACAGTGTAGCCTTGCAGACATACCATCAATGATTGCACAGCTTGAAGGAGGTCAGTATTAATGTGTATTAAATTTGGCCCCCAGTTTTAATGCAACATACTTTTACTTGAGTATACTTATAGAGAAGAAACACTACTTTTACTCCTCTACATTTATCTACATTCAGCTCGCGACTCGCTACTGATTTTTGTCGATCTCTTCATGCACGCTTTGTTTGTTTTGGTTTGTCAGACAGACCTTCAAAGTAGGATCTATCGCATGCACCTATCAGTTTATGGTTTGCGTAAAGGCTAACTTGTTATTAGGGTCCGCACAGGACCTTTTCAAAAGGAATCCCAAAGGGAGTCCTTTTGCAATGGGACGAAAGGACCCTATTGAAATTCCCTAACCCCCCCCTTAACATGCTTCAAAACTCACCAAATTCTTTGCACACATTCGAAAAGAAGTCCAGACCACATAGTCAAAAAACCAAACCCCCAAAAAAATCACAATTGCGCTCTAGCGCCCCCTAGGAAGAGAACTGACTCTAACTCCCACTAGGAAGGTCGTAGAGACATGAAACAAAAACCAGTATGTAGGTCTCATTTAGACCTACAATTCGGGCAAAAACCTACAGGAAGTTGGCAATTTCCCATTTTAGACTAAAATTTACTAAAAACACTCCTTTTTACGTCCTTGACCTCTAATTTGACCCCCTTAAAATACTTAAAAACTCACCAAAATTCTCACACACATCGGGACTGGTGGAAATTGCGATCTAAAAAATAAACCGAACCCCAAAACTCAAAATTGTGCTCTACATAATTTTGGAAAAAAACAGAAAAAACTGCTCCTCAGAGGAAAACTGACAAAACTGCTTGTAACTTCCGGTAGGAACGTCGTAGAGACATGAAACAAATACCTCTACATTTCATAGATTGACATCCTTCAGCAAAAACCAACAGGAAGTTTGCTATTCCTCCTTCAAAACAAAATTCTTGTTACAACCGGTCACCAAACATCAAACGTTATCTCCTCTGAGCGCGTTTGTCGTTTCGGCTTCAAACTGCTACAGGAGAGAGATTGAACCCTTCTGATTAAAAGTTGACGAAAGAGTTGTGATTAGTGCTACCGTTTTGATTTTACGAGCCTTCAAAGACCCGCAGCACTAAAGTTGCTCCGGTGCCAAAAATGACAACGAAAATGCAATTACTCCTTCTTTGTCCTCAATACACACAATACCCTATAATGACAATGTGAACTCAGACACAACTTCCTCTAACTCCCAGTACGAATATCGTAGAGACACGAAACAAAAACCTCTATGTAGGTCTCACTCAGGACTACCACTGGACAAAAGTATTGGGACACCTAGGACTAGCACCTGCCAAAAGGCGGACCCGACCAATGCTGCTTGCAGCTTTAATTAGGGTTCGCATGTACCCTGTACAAAGGACTCCCTGTGGGAGTCCTTTGTACAGGTACAAAGGAACCTAATGAAATTGTAAGGTTGATTATTATTCCGCAGCTTTGCGCACTACTTTGCCCCCCTTAACATGCTTCAAAACTCACCAAATTTTATACACACACAGAAAAACTGGGACAGCACACTTTAGTAAAAAAACCAAACCCCAAAATTCAAAATTGCGCTCTAGCGCCCCCTAGGAAAAAAAACAAACTGCCTGTAACTCCCACTAGGAAGAGCGTAGAGACATGAAACAAAAACCTGTATGTAGGTCTCACGTAGACCTACAATTCATAATTTTTTATCCTCGGGCAAAAACCAACAGGAAGTTGGAAATTTCTCCTTCAACACAAAAAATGACTAAAAACACTCACTTTTGCCTCTTTGAGCTGCAATTTGACCCCCTTAAAATACTTCAAAACTCCCCAAAATGTTTACACAGATTGGGATTGGTGGAAATTGCGATAAAAAAAAAAACCCAACCCCAAAACTCAAAATTGCGCTCTAGCGCAATTTTTGAATAAAACAGAGACAAAACTGCTTCTCAGAGGAAAACACAGACAAAACTGCTTGTAACTTCCGGTAGGAACGTCTTAGAGACATGAAACAAAAACCTCTACATAGGTCTCACTTAGACTTAAATTTCATAGATTGAAATCCTTCAGCAAAAATCAACAGGAAGTTTGAAATCCCCACTTCAAAACAAATTTTTTTTAAAAAGCGGTCACCAAACATCAAACATTATCTCCTCTGAGCGCGTTTGTCGTTTTGACTTCAAACTACTACAGGAGAGAGATTGAACCCTTCTGATTAAAAGTTGGCGAAAGCGTTTTAATAAGTGCTACGGTTTCGATTTTACGAGCCTTCAAAGAAAAGAACCACTGTGCCGCAGCACCTAGGAAAAAAACACAGACACAACTTCCTCTAACTCCCAGTGCGAATATCGTAGAGACACGAAACAAAAACCTCTATGTAGGTCTCACTCAGGACTACCACTGGACAAAAGTATTGGGACACCTAGGACTAGCACCTGCCAAAAGGCGGACCCGACCAACGCTGCTTGCAGCTTTAATTTTCCTTTGTAATCTCTGTTTACTGAGCCTTAATTTTTTTTATGTTAATGTATTATTATTTAATATATATTATTGTTTGCTCTTGAACGCATCATAATTATCCCCTCAACTCCCCCCAAAATGGATTAACTCGCTGGAATAAAAAAAGACAACATACATCCATAAACGCGGATGCATATGCAAAAGTGCAATATATTTATCTGTACAGTAACCTATTTATTTATTTATATCTGCACCTTATTGCTTTTTTATCCTGCACTACCATGAGCTAATGCAACAAAATGTTGTTCTTATCTGTTTTTCCTTTGTAATCTCTGTTTACTGAGCCTTAATTTTTTTTATGTTAATGTATTATTATTTAATATATATTATTGTTTGCTCTTGAACGCATCATAATTATCCCCTCAACTCCCCCCAAAATGGATTAACTCGCTGGAATAAAAAAAGACAACATACATCCATAAACGCGGATGCATATGAAAAAGTGTAATATATTTATCTGTACAGTAACCTATTTATTTATTTATATCTGCACCTTATTGCTTTTTTATCCTGCACTACCATGAGCTAATGCAACGAAATTTCGTTCTTATTTGTACTGTAAAAGACAATAAAAAGGAAGTCCAAGTTTTAGTTGCTTAAGAGATATCCCTGGCTCTGAATTTCCTCATTGCTATTTTTATGTTTTTGTGCATTATTTGTTGCCGTCATCATTAAACGAACAGGTTACTCATCAGTTACTCAGTACTTGTTACTTTTACTCAAGTAAATATTTGGGTGACGACTCCTTACTTTTACTCGAGTACTCTACTTGAGTACTCTACCCACCTCTGCCCATTTTGACTAGAAAGGCCACATGTTGTGGTTCCATGTTCCCCTGACACGTTGCGAGTTGTCACCCCAATTCTAGAGAAGTCTTTTCAGGGGGAGTTCCGCTCTCAAAGCCACATATGATGCCTTCACTGGCTTTGCATGCAGAAAACCACACTCAACTGGCTTTGACGGCGCAGGACCTCCTCTTTTAGAACAAACCTTTGATGAAAGACCACTATCTATAGTATGTCTGTGTGAGAAAAGGTCAGTGGTTAGACCAAATTATCATTTACCAGCTACTTCCAGTGAATCAAGCTAAGAATGGAAATTTTGTCTTCTTTTTGTGGAGTTTGTCCAATTTTCAAGTAATGTTTGCATCATTCTTGCGTCAAACCACGAGCGATACATGGGTTTTATCGATAAATTCCAGTGTTTTGTTGCAGACGATTTCAAAAATTTAAAAAATCTATGTTTTTCTCCTCTTGCATACTTTTTTACTTACTTCCTTAGCAAAGATTCGCAAGGCTACCAAAATATAGATAATGCTAACGCTAATGCTAATAGGAGTGACAAATTTGTTCCAAAGAAAGGAAAAGTTTTGTCAGTGCTTTAGTGCCAGCAGTGTTACAAAAATTACTTTTAAAAAGTAATCCATTATAGTTACTTGTTACTTAACCCACAAAGTATTTGAATTACTAACGAAATTACTCTTTAATAAATGTAATTAATTAATAAGGAAAGGGACAAGCGGTAGAAAATGGATGGATGGAAAGTATCTAATACCTTACTTAAAAAAAATTAAAAAATTAAATATCTTGCATATGCAGTTGAGAGACGTATGTGTGTGCTTTTGAAAAGGCAGTGTGATGTCGTTGAGGGTTTCCAATGGCGGCGTGTTTGTTAGCTTTAGCAGTTAGCAGCGGGAGTTTGTCGGCTCTGACGCCAGCTCTTTTGAATCTTTTCACCGGATTGTGTTACCTGGGGTTAATAAAGAGCTTGAATGTGCTTCCATGGGTGTCATATATCTTCTTGTCAACAAACGGTGTATTGTTTGGATGGAAGATTTGTCACTTCAATCATTGTTCCAAAGAAAAGTGTTGTCAGTGCTTTAGTGCCAGCAGTGTTGCAAAAATTACTTTAGAAAAATAATCAATTATAGTTACTTGTTACTTAACCAAAAAAGTATAGGAATTGCTAACAAAATTACTCTCTAATACATGTCATTAATTCAAAAAGAAAGTATAGATTACCTTACTTAAAAAAATAAAAAATATATCTTTCATATTAGAGTTACAGCTTGAATATGCTTCCATGGCTGTCATATCTTCTTGTCAACAAACGGTGTATTGTTTGGATGGAAGGTTTGTCACTTCAATCATTGTTCCAAAGAAAAGAAAAGTGTTGTCAGTGCTTTAGTGCCAGCAGTGTTGCAAAAATTACTTTTGAAAAATAATCAATTACAGTTACTTGTTACTTAACCAAAAAAGTATATGAATTACTAACAAAATTACTCTTTAATACATGTAATTAATTCATAAGGAAAGTACAGATTACCTTACTTAAAAAAAATTAAAAAATATCTTTCATATTAGAGTTCCAGCTTGAATATGCTTCCATGGCTGCCATATCTTCTTGTCAACAAACGGTGTATTGTTTGGATGGAAGGTTTGTCACTTCAATACATTGTTCCAAAGAAAAGAAAAGTGTTGTCAGTGCTTTAGTGCCAGCAGTGTTGCAAAAATTACTTTTGAAAAATAATCAATTATAGTTACTTGTTACTTAACCAAAAAAGTATTTGAATTACTAACAAAATTACTCTTTAATAAATTTAATTAATTCATAAGGAAAGTTTAGATTACCTTACTTAAAAAAACATCTTTCATATTAGAGTTCCAGCTTGAATATGCTTCCATGGCTGTCATATCTTCTTGTCAACAAACGGTGTATTGTTTGGATGGAAAGTTTGTCACTTCAACCATTGATTTGTTGTTCATTATTCCCATTGTGTACGTGCGCGCATGTTGTTGTCTGCTGTGTCGCAGTGTGATGCCTCTTCCCATTTGATATCAAGTTTATTTTAGTGCGGCGCGTCTCGTTGCTTTCACAAGTAAAAATATATTTCCTGCATTGAACTTGCCACAGTTACGTCGTCTTGTTTGACAGAGAACCACATCAAAAGTAGCGTTCCACTTCAGTGTTACATCAAGGTAAAAGTAATTAATTCGATTACTCATTATTAGTAAAATGAACGGTGTTACTAATTATGTCATGCCATTAACAAATGTAATCATTAATATAGTGATATATTACATTTGCAATGATGTGTACATTGTCTTTAACATCAGTACACACTAACAAGGAGCCCAGAATACTTCATGGAAAATCCTGCTTTTATCCACTTACTAAAACTATAAAGTCATCTCAATGTTTTATATGTTTATTTATTTGCATGCAATATTCAATACTACATGTACATTTGTATTTGCAGAATGATTTTATTCAAGACAGAAGTTTTAAGTTGACACTTCATTCATCTCAATGATGGAGATGATTATATATTTGCATGCAATGTACATCCATCCATCCATCCATTTTCTACCGCTTGTCCCTTTTGGGGTTGCGGGGGGGGGGGGGGGGGGGGGGGTATGCAATGTACAATGGTACATATTGTTAACAGAAGTATTTTGTTAATTATTGTATTTTAGAAGTATTGCTTGCCAGAGAAAGCTATTGATGTACGTCTTACAAAATGATTGCATAAAAGTTTTAATTTGTATTTGGTCTAAAAAGAACAACATTATTAAAATTGGAATTTTGCTAAGAGTACAGTAGAGTACTGTAAAATAATTGATGCGATATAATTAGTAACATTGAATTAAATAATTTAAAGTAAAATAAAATAAAAATGTTTTATTATGTGAAAAACACAAACATTTGTATTACAACATTAAAGGATGTAATAACAATAAAGTACAATTAGTTTAGTAGAAGTTTCCACTTAACAGTAATACATTTTATGTGTTTTTAAAAATTATAACAATTTGACTTACATTTTTAATAAAATGGAAGTGTTCATAATGTGGAAAACACTCAAATATGTGTAAGAGTGTACTGTCAGGAAGATTAAAAAAAAATAAAATAAAAAAATAGAGTAAAATCTCCACTTAACAGTAATTTAATTGATGTATTTTTCAGAAAGTGATGATTAAAAGTAAAGTAAAAATGCTTATGTGAAAAACACAAAAATTTGTATTGCATTTTGTATTCAAACATGAAAAACATTTTAAAAATAAAATAAGATTAGTTCAGTAGAAGTCTACACTTAACAGTAATATAATTTATGTATTTTTTTAAAAAAATTATTAAAATAAATCAAATGTTTACAAAGTAAAATAATGATGTTTATTATGTGAACAACCAAAAATGTTTGTTTTTAAACATAAAGGAAAATAACACACAATTAATATTTGTTTAGTCGAACTCTCCACTTATCAGTAATATATTTTATGTTTTTTTAATATTCGATTGTTAAAATGTAACTACGGCTTTTAAAGTGAAATAGGAGTGTTTTAATTACGTGAAAAATACAAAAAAATGTGTATTCAAACATGAAGGAACATTATAAAAATGAAATCACAGTGGTTTAGTAGATGTCTCCACTTAACAGAAATAAACTTAATTAAAAAAAAAATCATAAAAATGTAATTAAATGTTTTTAAAGCAAAATACAAATGTTTATTATGTGAAAACACAGCATATTTGTATTCCAACATGAAGGAAAATAATAAAATGAAATAAAACGGGTTTACTAGGAGTCGACATAATTTAATTAATTATTAAAATTGATTAAAAAAATGTAAGTGAAATAAAATTGGTTATTATGTGAAAAACAATATTTGAAGGCAATAATGAACTAATTAACAACAAGCCACAAGAGAAATTGTTTCACACAGTAGCTCAGTTTCAAAGGATGGAAAGGATAATGCCGGTATTAAGTAGACTAAAAATGTACCACAGTAGCAATATAAAATATAATATATATACAGAATATAATATATACTGATATATTATATTATATAATTTATACAATATATAACAAATCCCAATTACCATGTACAATATTACAGTATATGTAACAGCTGCAGCAAAAAAAAGAAAAAAAAGGGCAGCTTAAAATAGAGAGTAGATCCAGCAGAAAATATACATTATAAACAAAGAGAGGTAGCTAACATAGAAGCGGTCAGGTAATAGACATAAATCTATTTTTGCTCAATTTTGTGGTCCTGCCTGCCCCAAACATAAGGTATGTATATTATTGCCTAAAAGAAATAGCTCAAAAATACTTCACATGGACAAAAAGTGAAGATATTTGAGTATAGTTTTACCCAATAAGTTTAATACGTTTTTGTCAGACTGCACATTTCGAGCATGTTCATTCTTACGACAGCTGGCCTAAAATCTGCTCCTCGTTTCGGATAATGTGAAATGTTTCTGTAAAAACATTGGCCTCGGAGACTTTTTGATGTAAACCGTCGGGTCCAATTTCACTGCTGTCGACGGTTTCCTCTCGCGGAAGAATGTGAGAATATTTGTACGCGTTTGAAAGCGTTTTTTTTTTGTGTGTTTTTTTTTCCCCCACGCGAGTTGCATCTTTTTGTGCGTAATTCAATCGCTCCGTCAAAACTGCGGAGAGCTTAGCGACGCCTTCACTTTTTGTAGGGTCGCACGTGAGCCACAACAAGGATTTATACCACCGTATTATAGCTTGTGATGTGGCTCAGTCAGTCAAAATGGCAGAGAAGCCAATTTACGCTCAATAGCGCCGCCGTGCATCCATAATGGAGGTGTGGGGGGGGCGGGGGGCTGCAGAAAATCCACGCTTCAGAAGCTGCAATGTGAAATGTCAAAAAGGAGAGCACTACATCAAAAAAGTCATTTTAGCAGCACAATGCGTGCTGTATTGCAAACATAAACAACCGTATATTGCAGCCAAACATTTTCATTTGAGCTGGGAAAAAAAGGGAGATTTTTTTGGATTGTATTTAGTTAGACCGGCATTCCAAATACAATATATAGCCAAAAGTATTTGGCCACATGCCTTGACTCACATATGAACTTGAAGTGCCATCCCATTCCTAACCCATAGGGTTCAATATGATGTGGGTCCACCTTTTTGCAGCTATTACAGCTTTAACTCTTCTGGGAAGGCTGTCCACAAGGTTGCGGAGTGCATTTATAGGAATTTTCCACCATTCTTCCAAAAGCGCATTGGTGAGGTCACACACTGATGGCCTGGCTCTCAGTCTCCGTTCTATATCATCCCAAACGTGTTCTATCAGGTTCAGGTCAGGACTCTGTGCAGGCCAGTCAAGTTCATCCACACCAGACTGTCATCCGTGTCTTTATGGACCTTGCTTTGTGCACTGGTGCACAGTCATGTTTAGTTTAGTTTAGTCTTTATTGGAAGGGACAATGCACAGAAACATTAAGCTTAAAGACAGATATGTTCTGTACCATATTATAGCTAAATAGCTCATTTCCATCTGCAGTCCCTGGCTACCTAAATTAAAGGGATACAAAAATCACGCAATAAAATTAGGACAATAAAATCATACACAAGTATTAAGAAAAAAGTCATAAAATGCCCTTTCATGGACACATACTTAAGATACAATACAACCACACCTCATTTACATCATCACACAAAGACAATACATGCTCTTGTTTACATCACCTCACAATTTTACAACAAAAATGCTCTCATGGATAAATATAATACACATTAAGTTGACATGTCAAACAAGGTGGCCACCTTATTGGCCGTGTGAGCTGCTTTGATTGCTCCAAAGCCACTTTTTAACTTCAATTGTGAATGAAGAGTAATCTGTTAGACTTCTCAAGTTTGTTGTGAGGTCATTCCATTCCTTTAGGGCTTTATATGAAAAAGGCTGATGTTGGAAGAGGAAGGAGCCCACTCCAGGAGTTGAGCTTGGCCCCTTAGTTCCAGTGAAAATACACTACCGTTCACAAGTTTGGGGTCACCCAAACAATTTTGTGGAATAGCCTTCATTTCTAAGAACAAGAATAGACTGTCGCGTTTCAGATGAAAGTTCTCTTTTTCTGGCCATTTGGAGCGTTTAATTGACCCCACAAATGTGATGCTCCAGAAACTCAATCTGCTTCTGTAACGAGCTAAACTGTTTTCAGATGTGTGAACATGATTGCACTAGGGTTTTCTAATCATCAATTAGCCGTCTGAGCCAATGAGCAAACACGTTGTACCATTAGAACACTGGAGTGATAGTTTCTGGAAATGGGCCTCTATACACCTATGTAGATATTGCACCAAAAACCAGACATTTGCAGCTAGAATAGTCATTTACCACATTAGCAATGTATAGAGCAGGGTTCACCAACGTGGTGCCCGCGGGCACCAGGTAGCCCGTAAGGACCAGATGAGTAGCCCGCCGGCCTGTTCTAAAAATAGCTCAAATAGCAGCACTTACCAGTGAGCTGCCTCTATTTTTTAGATTGTATTTATTTACTAGCAAGCTGGTCTCGCTTTTCCCGACATTTTTAATTCTAAGAGAGACAAAACTCAAATAGAATTTGAAAATCCAAGAAAATATTTTAAAGACTTGGTCTTCACTTGTTTAAATAAATTCATACATTTTTTTACTTTGCTTCTTATAACTTTCAGAAAGACAATTTTAGAGGAAAAAAAAAACCTTAAAAATGATTTTAGGATTTTTAATGACATATACCTTTTTACCTTTTAAATTCCTTCCTCTTCTTTTCTGACAATTTAAATCAATGTTCAAGTAAAAAAAAAATTTTTTATTGTAAAAAATAATACATTTTAATTTAATTCTTCATTTTAGCTTCTGTTTTTTCGACGAAGAATATTTGTGAAATATTTCTTCAAACTAATTATGATTAAAATTCAAAAAAATTATTCTGGCAAATCTAGAAAATCTGTGGAATCAAATTTAAATCTTATTTCAAAGTCTTTTGAATTTCTTTTAAAATTGTTGTTCTGGAAAATCTAGAAGAAATAATGATTTGTCTTTGTTAGAAATATAGCTTGGTCCAATTTGTTATATATTCTAACAAAGTGTAGATTGGATTTTAACCTTTTTAAAACATGTCATCAAAATTCTAAAATTAATCTTAATCAGGAAAAATTACTAATGATGTTCCATAAATTATTTTATTAATTTTTTCAAAAAGATTCGAATTAACTACTTTTTCTCTCTTTTTTTCGGTTGAATTTTGAATTTTAAAGAGTCGAAATTGAAGATAAACTATGTTTCAAAATTTAATTGTCTTTTTTTTTCGTGTTTTCTCCTCTTTTAAACCGTTCAATTAAGTGTAAAAAACATTAATTATTAATAATAACAGAGTTAAAGGTAAATTGAGCAAATTGGCTATTTCTGGCAATTTATTTAAGTGGGTAGCAAACTGGTAGCCCTTCGCATTAATCAGTACCCAAGAAGTAGCTCTTGGTGTCAAAAAGGTTGGTGACCCCTGGTATAGAGTGTATTTCTTTAAAGTTAAGACTACTTTAAAGTTATCTTCGATGAAAAGTACAGTGCTTTTCCTTCAAAAATAAGGACATTTCAATGTGACCCCCAAACTTTTGAACGGTAGTGTAACTTTGAATGCTCCAGGATACCAAAAACATTTTGGACAATTCCATGCTCCCAACCTTGTGGGAACAGTT
>NC_084756.1:31836099-31858599 GCF_033978785.1 Entelurus aequoreus | reverse complement strand
TTGGTGCAGCCGGGCCGGAGCAGGAGGGGATGGAAAGAGGAAAAAAAGGAAGACAGAGGGGGAAATTGTGGGGACAAGAGGGGGATAAGACAGAGAGACAAAAAACAACAACAGCAAACACAACAATAACAACAACAACAACAACAACAATAGAGCAACATCAGCAAATAAGACATGTATGGTAAAAGTGATAGCAAATAAGCAGTTAGCAAAAAATAAAAAATAATACAGAAATGACAATGAGCATTATTACACTACAAATGGAGCAATACTGTTCAGATTTACTTTACAAAAGAGAAGTGTGGGATGCTTCTCTTGTCGCCTTACTTGTATTTGACTTTATTAAATGTATTTATGTTATCATTTGGTGCAGCCGGGCCGGAGCAGGAGGGGATGGAAAGAGGGAAAAAAAGGAAGACAGAGGGGGAAAATGTGGGGACGAGAGGGGGATAAGACAGAGAGACAAAAAACAACAACAGCAAACACAACAATAACAACAACAACAACAATAGAGCAACATCAGCAAATAAGACATGTATGGTAAAAGTGATAGCAAATAAGCAGTTAGCGAAAAATAAAAAATAATACAGAAATGACAATGAGCATTTTTACACTGCAAATGGAGCAATACTGTTCAGATTTACTTTACAAAAGAGAAGTGTAGGATGCTTCTCTTGTCGCCTTACTTGTATTTGACTTTATTAAATGTATTTATGTTATCATTTGGTGCAGCCGGGCCGGAGCAGGAGGGGATAGAAAGAGGAAAAAAAGGAAGACAGAGGGGGAAATTGTGGGGACAAGAGGGGGAAAAGACAGAGAGACAAAAAACAACAACAGCAAACACAACAATAACAACAACAACAACAATAGAGCAACATCAGCAAATAAGACATGTATGGTAAAAGTGATAGCAAATAAGCAGTTAGCGAAAAATAAAAACTAATACAGAAATGACAATGAGCATTATTACACTGCAAATGGAGCAATACGGATACTAATAGAAATAGCGCTAATGATAATGAACAATACCAATTTACTTTTATTATCAACAATACAGTTGTCCAAATGCAACAATACATATACGTAATGATAACTAGAGATACGAAAGAATGCAGAAAAATGGAGGGGAAGAAAGAGAAGCAACCTATATTAACCTTGTAGATTGTTATAGTCGAAATAGGTTAAGCTTTGTCAGTGTGCCATGTGTTACCCAGTTTATTGGCTTTATTTTAACAACAAATCTTAGGGTACATTAAACATGTTTCTTATTGCGAGTTTGTCCTTAAATAAAATAGTGAACATAGAAGACAACTTGTCTTTTATTAGTAAGTAAACAAACAAAGGCTCCTAATTTAGCTGCTGACATATGCGGTAACAAATTGTGTCATTTATCATTCTATTATTTTGTCAAAATTATTAAGGACAAGTGGTAGAAAATGAATTATTAATCTACTTGTTCATTTACTGTTAATATCCGCTTACTTTCTCTTTTAACATGTTCTATCTGCACTTCTGTTAAAAAGTAATAATCACTTATTCTTCTGTTGTTTGATACTTTACATTAGTTTTGGATGATACCACAAATTTGGGTATCAATCCGATACCAAGTAAAACATTTTTTTTTTAAAAGGGTTATAGCGCTTTTCTACTTTCAAGGTACTCAAAGCGCTTTGACACTATTTCCGCATTCACCCATTCACACACACATTCACACACTGATGGCGGGAGCTGCCATGCAAGGCGCTAACCAGGACCCATCAGGAGCAAGGGTGAAGTGTCTTGCTCAAGGACACAAGGGACATGACGAGGTTGATGGGTGGGGATCGAACCAGGAACCCTCAGGTTGCTGGCACGGCCACGCTCCCAACCTCGCCACGCCGTCCCCAAGTAGTTACAGGATCATACATTGGTCATAATTTAAGTCCTCATGTGTTTATAAACATAATGTAAATTGTAAAAAAAAACGAAAAAATATATTGTGATGCCAAAAGATATCAATGTAATCATAGTAGTATCGAGGGTTATACTTGTATAGCGCTTTCCTACCTTCAAAGTACTCAAAGCGCTTTGACACTATTTCCACATTCACCCATTCACACACACATTCACACCCCAAGGCCCTAACCACGACCCATCAGGAGCAAGGGTGACGTGTCTTGCTCAAGGACACAACGAACGTGACTCGGACGGCGGAAGTTGGGGATCGAACCAGGAACCCTCAAATTGTTGGCACGAAAAAAAAAAGTTTCTTCTAAAATTTAGTGGGTGCGGTTTATAGTCCTGGCGCGCTCTAAAATATGATAATTTGGGCGAAAAATATGTAGAATGTGCTTTAAAAAAAAAATGGAAACTTCAAAGTGTTGACTCCATCTACTCCATAGAAACAATCAAAATATTAATACATTTTCAGAATAATATTTCCATCCTTAAACACTGTAAATAAAGAGCGTCCAAATTGCTTGCTTTTCTTTGTTTTTTTGGTATAATTTGGCCTTGGATTGGTTGGATTTAGCAGGTTTTAGCTGATTTTATGAACAAAATGTATCAAAAGCGCCCTTTTACTTTTCTAAATGTTGCACTTACTGGGAAATTTTGGACATGCTCTTGGCGTTTATTTACCTAAAGTGCAAAGAAGTCCGGGCGTGTTGACTCCATCTACTCCATATAAAAACAATCAAAATATTAATACATTTTCAGAATAATATTTCCATCCTTAAACACTGTAAATAAAGAGCGTCCAAATTGCTTGCTTTTCTTTGTTTTTTTGGTATAATTTGGCCTTGGATTGGTTGGATTTAGCAGGTTTTAGCTGATTTTATGAACAAAATGTATCAAAAGCGCCCTTTTACTTTTCTAAATGTTGCACTTACTGGGAAATGTTGGACATGCTCTTGGCGTTTATTTACCTAAAGTGCAAAGAAGTCCGGGCGTTAATTGGAAGCAGACAGTAATTCGAAAGACGATGTTATTTATTCCTAAAATTCCTTTAAGTTGTATTTATTCATGTTTAATAATGATTTGGAGTGCATGAGAAAACGGAACGCAAACGGTAGCTCTCTTTAAACACATGCTCATTTATTGAGAAGTATTTTGCACAACACAGCAGTGACAGAATAAAGGTAATATTACCTGTCTTGTTTGTCTTCTTGTAAATGCAGAATATATGATGATTATCATATATATATATATATAAATGTAATCATTTAGCACTCGCATTGTGATTCATCAAGGCTGAAACTGTTTTGCGTCAGCCGATAAATTAATAAATGACGGAAGGGCCGATTTGGTGACAGCGGACACCAAAACAATGGTGTCAGTTGGTTTTTTATTGACGTTTATTTCATAGATACATGCTAAAAAAATCTTGCAACATGCATTTTCTTGCATCTGCAACATAACAGATGCAATATTGCACTGCTTTTTTTTCTTATTGCACAATCGGCGTCTCCCAGAGTGCACATTCGGCGTGCTAATAAAAGTGTTGCTTGTGTTTCTACACAGCCCAGAAAAGGTGTCAAAGATTATAGTAGTGCGCTGCATATTTCACAACATAGCAAAACACCACGGTTTGGAGCATGATGCCATATGTACAGAAAATGAGTGTCTCCATGGTGACGACTCGTAGTACATTAGGGCAGCCTGCACACCTTATCAATTGCACACGCAGTCTCAGTAGAACGCCGGTAACACGCCCACTGATAGCACATGCAACACAATTTAGTACTTGTTGTTTGGATCTTAGTAGATCAGGCCCTAACTGCAGGAACTCAAATATTGTGTATGATCCAAGACTTTAAACCCTGCGGCTTATAAAATGGTGCGCCTGATTTATGGATTTTTCTTCACTGACGGTCATAATGCAAATAGCTTTGAAAAAAAAAACAAGCAAATACACAACATAGGTGTTATTGTTTGTTCTATGGTTGCCATCTTTTGGATGAGTTTGCTCACTGCAGGTGCTGCATTGCCCTTTCTGTTCGAACTGAGCTGTGAACCGTAAGTAGAAGTGCTGTTCGTAGCGTTTCTACTCGTATGGATTCCTTATTCATCACGCCAAGCAAAAGTTTGTAAGTTTTACAATATAACTAAAACAATTCTCACTTACATTTGTGATGTCTGTAGGAGTGTTTTCAAACATACTTGAACGTGCTATCGTAATGTAACGAAGCAAGCGTCATTAGCATTAGCTAAAATGCTAACACGTTTACGAGTGTCTTTGTTTATGTTATTAACTTACAATGGCCTTTTTTTATTGTTTCAGTTTAGTAAATTCACCAAAACGTCACCGTGGGGTTATTAAGTCTGCTTAGCTGATTGGAGAGTTAGCTTCAGCTGCTGATGGGCCCATGACGATTAGTTCTGTTTCACTGCCGTGTTACAAGCACGGTTTGGAAACAATTAAGGTATGTAAATAAACATTTACAAAATATTTCTGCGTAAACAACTCATTTCGCAACGTATATATCTGCAGCTTATAGTCCGGTGTGGCTAATATATGGAAAAACAAATTCTTCTAGAATTTAGTGGGTGTGGCTTACATACCAGTGCGCTCTATAGTCATTACCAAGAAAGAAAGAAAGAAGGACAAAGAAACAAAGAAAAACATTGAAAGAAAGAAAAAAGGACAGAAAGAAAAAAGTTAGAAAGAAAGAAAAAGAAAATGAAAATAGAAAGAAAAAATCTAAATAAAGAACATACAAAGAAAGAAAGAAAGAAAGAAAGAAAGAAAGAAAGAAAGAAAGAGGAAAGAAAGAAAAAAGAAAAATAAAGACAGAAATAAATAAAAAAGAAAGTAGGAAATAAAGAAATAATGAAAGAAAAATAAAAACAAAGAAAGAAAGAAAGAAAGAAAATAGAAAGAAAAAAAAGAATGAAAATAGAAAGAAAAAACCAAAAAGAAAAATACAAAAACAGAAAAAAAAGGAAAAAGAAAAAGAAAAAATTAAAAGAAAATACAAAGAAAAAAAGAAGAAAGAAAAAAGGACAAAGAAATAAATAAAGAAAGAAAGAAAAAAGAAAGAAAACGAAAGAAAATGAAAGAATGAAAATAGAAAGAAAACAACTAAAGAAAGAAAGAAATAAAGAAAATATTAAAAGAAAATACAAAGAAAAAAAGAAAAGAAAGAAGAAAGAAAGGACAAAGAAAGAAAGAAAAAAAATTGAAAGAAAGAAAGAAAAAGAAAGAAAGAAACAAATAATTAGACAGAAAGAAATACAGAAAGAAAGGAAAGAAAGAAAGAAAGAAAATAGCAAGAAAAAAGACTGAAAATAGAAATAAACAAAAAAGAAAAATACAAAGAAAGACAGACAAAAAGAAAAAAGAAAGAATGAAAGAAAGAATGAAAGAAAGAATTAAAGACAGAAAATAGAAAGAAAAAAAAAGAATGAAAATAGAAGTAAAGAAAAAAAATACAAAGAAAGACAGAAAAAAGAAAGAAAGACAGAAAGAAAGACAGAAAGACAGAAAAAAGAAAGAAAGACAGAAAAAAGAAAGAAAGACAGAAAAAAGAAAGAAAGACAGAAAGAAAGACAGAAAGACAGAAAGAAAGAAAGAAAGAAAGAAAGAAAGAAAGAAAGAACTGAAAAAGAAAGAATGAAATTAGAAAGAAAGAAAAAATAAAATACAAAGAAAGACGGAAAGAAAGTAAAAAGTAAAGAAAGAAAAAGAGAAAAAGAAAGAAAGAAAGAAAGAAAACCACACCTTCCCCTCCATCCCTCCTTTCCTTTAGTGTTTCATTTCCTGCTCAGGGTGCAAACAACAATCTCACACCATTCCATGTCCAGCATTTATGAGGGGAAAATATGACAGTGCCATAACAGCAGGCCACGGAGCGCAGTGTTGGAGCACTTCTGATGAAAAACAAATAGTTGAATAAATGCTGCAGCAGGATATCAGTCTATTTGTCCTAATGATCCCACCTGGTGATCACAAACCAGCGAATAATGTCTTTAACACAAACAGAAGGTAACAGCTGTTCATGTTCAAATCTTTGATTGTGTTCAGTCTAAATAGAAAGCAATGCATGTGCGGTTCTTAAGGCGGACTTAAATACTTTAGATTCCAATATTCAATACAAATGTTAAATGATCAAAACGCCCTGGAAAATGTATGACAAAACAAATCCAGCAGCCAAAAATAAAAATAAAAAATAAAAACAAAAGTGGTCATGAACAAGGAAATTGTTGATTTACATCCAATATATATCTGTGTGCATTTTTGTTTTGAGATGGTATTCACTACTTTTATAACGATAACACTATACGTGCTGATTCTGTGTATTGTTTTGAGTCTTTTGAGTTCATTCTACTAAACAAGGTGGCAGTTATCACTAATAACTGCCGGGAGAAGCTACCACTTTATTCGTAATCTCTTTTGCGCACTGATGTGTGTGCTTGTGCATGAGAAAGCACATTATGGGTTCTGACTTTGCGGATTATTTGGAGTTGTTTTGTTTATTTCTAGTGGGCAAGATGGTGGTTATCATTAATAACTGGCAGGAGGAGTGGTCACATTGTTAATCTGTTTTGCGCACTGGTTTGTGTGCTTGTGCATGAGAAAGCACATTATGGGTTCTGATTTTGCGGATTATTTGGAGTCGTTTTGTTAATTTCTAGTGGACAAGGTGGTGGTTATCACTAATAACTGGCAGAAGAAGCGATCACTTTGTTCACAATTTGTTTTGCGCACTGGTATGTGTGCTCGTGCATGAGAAAGCACATTATGGGTTCTGATTTTGCGGATTATTTGGAGTCGTTTTGTTAATTTCTAGTGGACAAGGTGGTGGTTATCACTAATAAATGGCAGAAGAAGCGATCACTTTGTTCACAATTTGTTTTGCGCATTGGTATGTGTGCTCGTGCATGAGAAAGCACATTATGGGTTCTGACTTTGTGGATTATTTGGAGTTGTTTTGTTCATTTCTATTGGGCAAGGTGGTGGTTATCACTAATAACTGGCAGAAGGAGCAATCACTTTGTTCACAATCTGTTTTGCACACTGGTATGTGTGTTCGTGCATGAAAAAACACAATATGGGTTCTGACAATGTGGATTATTTTGAGTCTTTTTGTTTATTTATAGTGAGCAAGGTGGTGGTTATCACTAATAACTGGCAGGAGTAGGGTTTACATTGTTAACAATCTGTTTTGTGCACTGGTATGTGTGCTCGTGCATGAGAAAGCACAATATGGGTTCTGACTTTGCGGATTATTTGGAGTGGTTTTGTTTATTTCTAGAGGGCAAGGTGGTGGTTATCACTAATAACTGGCAGAAGGAGCGATCACTTTGTTCACAATTTGTTTTGCGCACTGGTATGTGTGCTCGTGCATGAGAAAGCACATTATGGGTTCTGACTTTGCGGATTATTTGGAGTCGTTTTGTTAATTTCTAGTGGGCAAGATGGTGGTTATCATTAATAACTGGCAGGAGGAGCGGTCACATTGTTCACAATCTGTTTTGCGCACTGGTGTGTGTGCTCGTGCATGAGAAAGCACATTATGGGTTCTGACTATGTGGATTATTTTGAGTCTTTTGTTTATTTCTAGTGGGCAAGATGGTGGTTATCATTAATAACTGGCAGGAGGAGTGGTCACATTGTTAATCTGTTTTGCGCACTGGTTTGTGTGCTTGTGCATGAGAAAGCACATCATGGGTTCTGATTTTGCGGATTATTTGGAGTCGTTTTGTTAATTTCTAGTGGACAAAGTGGTGGTTATCACTAATAACTGGCAGAAGAAGCGATCACTTTGTTCACAATTTGTTTTGCGCATTGGTATGTGTGCTCGTGCATGAGAAAGCACATTATGGGTTCTGACTTTGTAGATTATTTGGAGTTGTTTTGTTCATTTCTAGTGGGCATGGTGGTGGTTATCACTAATAACTGGCAGAAGGAGCGATCACTTTGTTCACAATCTGTTTTGCACACTGGTATGTGTGTTCGTGCATGAAAAAACACAATATGGGTTCTGACTATGTGGATTATTTTGAGTCTTTTTGTTTATTTATAGTGAGCAAGGTGGTGGTTATCACTAATAACTGGCAGGAGTAGGGTTTACATTGTTAATCTGTTTTGTGCACTGGTATGTGTGCTCGTGCATGAGAAAGCACAATATGGGTTCTGACTTTGCGGATTATTTGGAGTGGTTTTGTTAATTTCTAGTGGGCAAGGTGGTGGTTATCACTAATAACTGGCAGAAGGAGCGATCACTTTGTTCACAATTTGTTTTGTGCACTGGTATATGTGCTCGTGCGTGAGAAAACCCAAAATGGGTTCTGACTATGCGGATTATTTGGAGTCGTTTTGTTCATTTCTAGTGGGCAAGATGGTGGTTATCATTAATAACTGGCAGGAAGAGCGGTCACATTGTTCACAATCTGTTTTGCGCACCGGTGTGTGTGCTCGTGCATGAGAAAGCACATTATGGGTTCTGACTATGTGGATTATTTTGAGTCTTTTGTTTATTTCTAGTGGGCAAGGTGGTGGTTATCACTGATAACTGGCAGGAGGAGCGTTCACATTGTTCACAATCTGTTTTGTGCACTGGTATGTGTGCTCGTGCATGAAAAAACACAATATGGGTTCTGACTATGTGGATTATTTTGAGTCTTTTTGTTTATTTATAGTGGGCAAGGTGGTGGTTATCACTAATAACTGGCAGAAGGAGCGATTACTTTGTTCACAATTTGTTTTGTGCACTGGTATATGTGCTCGTGCGTGAGAAAACCCAAAATGGGTTCTGACTATGCGGACTATTTGGAGTCGTTTTGTTCATTTCTAGTGGGCAAGATGGTGGTTATCACTAATAACTGGCAGGAGGAGCGTTCACATTGTTCACAATCTGTTTTGTGCACTGGTATGTGTGCTCGTGCATGAAAAAACACAATATGGGTTCTGACTATGTGGATTATTTTGAGTCTTTTTGTTTATTTATAGTGGGCAAGGTGGTGGTTATCACTAATAACTGGCAGAAGGAGCGATTACTTTGTTCACAATTTGTTTTGTGCACTGGTATATGTGCTCGTGCGTGAGAAAACCCAAAATGGGTTCTGACTATGCGGATTATTTGGAGTCGTTTTGTTCATTTCTAGTGGGCAAGATGGTGGTTATCATTAATAACTGGCAGGAAGAGCGGTCACATTGTTCACAATCTGTTTTGCGCACTGGTGTGTGTGCTCGTGCATGAGAAAGCACAATATGGGTTCTGACTATGTGGATTATTTGGAGTCTTTTGTTTATTTCTAGTGGGCAAGGTGGTGGTTATCACTAATAACTGGCAGGAGGAGCGTTTACATTGTTCACAATCTGTTTTGTGCACTGGTATGTGCTCGTGCATGGAAAAAACACAATATGGGTCCTGACTATGTGGATTATTTTGAGTCTTTTTGTTTATTTATAGTGGGCAAGGTGGTGGTTATCACTAATAACTGGCAGAAGGAGCGATTACTTTGTTCACAATTTGTTTTGTGCACTGGTATATGTGCTCGTGCGTGAGAAAACCCAAAATGGGTTCTGACTATGCGGATTATTTGGAGTCGTTTTGTTCATTTCTAGTGGGCAAGATGGTGGTTATCATTAATAACTGGCAGGAAGAGCGGTCACATTGTTCACAATCTGTTTTGCGCACCGGTGTGTGTGCTCGTGCATGAGAAAGCACATTATGGGTTCTGACTATGTGGATTATTTTGAGTCTTTTGTTTATTTCTAGTGGGCAAGGTGGTGGTTATCACTGATAACTGGCAGGAGGAGCGTTCACATTGTTCACAATCTGTTTTGTGCACTGGTATGTGTGCTCGTGCATGAAAAAACACAATATGGGTTCTGACTATGTGGATTATTTTGAGTCTTTTTGTTTATTTATAGTGGGCAAGGTGGTGGTTATCACTAATAACTGGCAGAAGGAGCGATTACTTTGTTCACAATTTGTTTTGTGCACTGGTATATGTGCTCGTGCGTGAGAAAACCCAAAATGGGTTCTGACTATGCGGACTATTTGGAGTCGTTTTGTTCATTTCTAGTGGGCAAGATGGTGGTTATCACTAATAACTGGCAGGAGGAGCGTTCACATTGTTCACAATCTGTTTTGTGCACTGGTATGTGTGCTCGTGCATGAAAAAACACAATATGGGTTCTGACTATGTGGATTATTTTGAGTCTTTTTGTTTATTTATAGTGGGCAAGGTGGTGGTTATCACTAATAACTGGCAGAAGGAGCGATTACTTTGTTCACAATTTGTTTTGTGCACTGGTATATGTGCTCGTGCGTGAGAAAACCCAAAATGGGTTCTGACTATGCGGATTATTTGGAGTCGTTTTGTTCATTTCTAGTGGGCAAGATGGTGGTTATCATTAATAACTGGCAGGAAGAGCGGTCACATTGTTCACAATCTGTTTTGCGCACTGGTGTGTGTGCTCGTGCATGAGAAAGCACAATATGGGTTCTGACTATGTGGATTATTTGGAGTCTTTTGTTTATTTCTAGTGGGCAAGGTGGTGGTTATCACTAATAACTGGCAGGAGGAGCGTTTACATTGTTCACAATCTGTTTTGTGCACTGGTATGTGCTCGTGCATGGAAAAAACACAATATGGGTCCTGACTATGTGGATTATTTTGAGTCTTTTTGTTTATTTATAGTGGGCAAGGTGGTGGTTATCACTAATAACTGGCAGAAGGAGCGATTACTTTGTTCACAATTTGTTTTGTGCACTGGTATATGTGCTCGTGCGTGAGAAAACCCAAAATGGGTTCTGACTATGCGGATTATTTGGAGTCGTTTTGTTAATTTCTAGTGGGCAAGGTGGTGGTTATCATTAATAACTGGCAGGAAGAGCGGTCACATTGTTCACAATCTGTTTTGCGCACTGGTATGTGTGCTCGTGCATGAAAAAACACAATATGGGTTCTGACTGTGGATTATTTTGAGTCTTTTTGTTTATTTATAGTGGGCAAGGTGGTGGTTATCACTAATAACTGGCAGAAGGAGCGATTACTTTGTTCACAATTTGTTTTGTGCACTGGTATATGTGCTCGTGCGTGAGAAAACCCAAAATGGGTTCTGACTATGCGGATTATTTGGAGTCGTTTTGTTAATTTCTAGTGGGCAAGGTGGTGGTTATCATTAATAACTGGCAGGAAGAGCGGTCACATTGTTCACAATCCGTTTTGCGCACTGGTATGTGTGCTCGTGCATGAAAAAACACAATATGGGTTCTGACTGTGGATTATTTTGAGTCTTTTTGTTTATTTATAGTGGGCAAGGTGGTGGTTATCACTAATAACTGGCAGAAGGAGCGATCACTTTGTTCACAATTTGTTTTGTGCACTGGTATGTGTGCTCGTGCATGAGAAAGCACATTATGGGTTCTGACTATGTGGATTATTTGGAGTCGTTTTGTTAATTTCTAGTGGGCAAGGTGGTGGTTATCATTAATAACTGGCAGGAAGAGCGGTCACATTGTTCACAATCTGTTTTGCGCACTGGTGTGTGTGCTCGTGCATGAGAAAGCACATTATGGGTTCTGGCTTTGCGGATTATTTGGAGTCGTTTTGTTAATTTCTAGTGGGCAAGATGGTGGTTATCACTAATAACTGGCAGAAGGAGCGATCACTTTGTTCACAATTTGTTTTGCGCACTGGTATGTGTGCTTGTGCATGAGAAAGCACATTATGGGTTCTGACTCTGGATTATTTGGAGTTGTTTTATTTATTTCTAGTGGGCAAGATGGTGGTTATCATTAATAACTGGCAGGAAGAGCGGTCACATTGTTCACAATCTGTTTTGCGCACTGTTGTGTGTGCTCGTGCATGAGAAAGCACATTATGGGTTCTGACTATGTGGATTATTTTGAGTCTTTTGTTTATTTCTAGTGGGCAAGGTGGTGGTTATCACTAATAACTGGCAGGAGGAGCGTTTACATTGTTCACAATCTGTTTTGTGCACTGGTATGTGTGCTCGTGCATGGAAAAAACACAATATGGGTCCTGACTATGTGGATTATTTTGAGTCTTTTTGTTTATTTATAGTGGGCAAGGTGGTGGTTATCACTAATAACTGGCAGAAGGAGCGATTACTTTGTTCACAATTTGTTTTGTGCACTGGTATATATGCTCGTGCGTGAGAAAACCCAAAATGGGTTCTGACTATGTGGATTATTTTGAGGCTTTTGTTTATTCCTAGTGGGCAAGGTGGTGGTTATATATATATATATATATATATATATATATATATATATATATATATATATATATATATATATATATATATATATATATATATATATATATATATATATATATATATATATATATTTTTTTTTTTTTTTTTTTTTAATTTTATTTAGTTATTTATTAAACGTTTGGGGACCCCTGCTTTAAAGTTGACAATAAATGACATGTACAGTCATGTACATAAGTGCAGAGCACGTTTTGTAATAAGTTGTAATTATAAAAACATCTTTGCAGCAAATGTATTTATCGCTACCGAAGCCTTTCGCCGCACTTTGAGCTTGTACTTCTGGTGTTTGTTTTTGGTTCCTAAGTGAAAGGCATCACTCAGCGTTTCATGCAGGTTTGGTTCTAAGCCACACCAAAGGCTGCACAATAATAAACGTCCGTCTTTCAAGACCTTATCTGCACTGGAACACATCTGGTGGCGAGGCTCATTTTGGGGTTTCCGCGCCGTTGAATGATATCACGAGCTAAAAAATGAAAAGTAGCGCACAATAAAAGCCCCTTCCCCACCTTCTCCTCGCTGCTACAACACCCTCCCTTCTCCGACCAATCAGGAGGTGGATGTAAAAAGACCGAGAGTGGAGACAGACGAGGCCCTTCAAGGAAACCATTCCTGAGGTGAAGACAGTTTCAAACTCCCTGGCATCCTGGACGCGGGGCTAGAAAGGATGAAAGAAGAAGCCTCCAGGAGTGGAATTGTACCACGTGGGTCTTCAAGAGGGGCCAGAGATGGTAATTAGGGTTAATGTGATTTAATGAGGGCCACGAGTCGGGATGGGAGGCAATCAGCGTCAAAAGTGTAATTACTCTGACGGGCTGTGATGTCTCTTTGCATGCGGGTCATCATGCGGGCCCCCGAGCCCGAAAGTCACTACAGGGGGGGGGGGGGGGGGGGGGATTCTCAGTCCGAAGCAGGGGTGTCCTAACTTTTTCCACTGAAATCAAAGCATTTGGATTTTAATAGTTTTGAGTTTCAAAACCCATACAGTCAATTTGTTTGGTAACACTTTAGTATGGGGAACACATGTCCCACCATTAATTAATAGCCTATTAACATGCACATTTGTAACATATTGGCTCTTAATTAGTCATTATTAAGTACTTATTAATGCCTTATTCTGCATGATCTTATTATACAAACAGTAATCAATACCCTCAGAATAATTGCTTATTAGTAACCTTAAAGGCCTACTGAAATGATTTTTTTTTATTTAAACGGGAATAGCAGATCCATTCTATGTGTCATACTTGATCATTTCGCGATATTGCCATATTTTTGCTGAAAGGATTTAGTAGAGAAAATCGACGATAAAGTTCGCAACTTTTGCTCGCTGATAAAAAAAAGCCTTGCCTGTACCGGAAGTAGCGTGACGTCACAGGAGCTAGGATTCCTCACAATTCCCCGTTGTTTACAATGGAGCGAGAGAGATTCGGACCGAGAAAGCGACGATTACCCCATTAATTTGAGCGAGGATGAAAGATTTGTGGATGAGGAACGTTAGAGTGAAGGACTAGAATGCAGTGCAAGACATATCTTTTTTCGCTCTGACCGTAACTTAGGTACAAGCTGGCTCATTGGATTCCACACTCTCTCCTTTTTCTATTGTAGATCACAGATTTGAATTTTAAACCACCTCGGATACTATATCCTCTTGAAAATGAGAGTCGAAAACGCGAAATGGACATTCAGTGCCTTTTATCTCCACGACAATACATCGGCGAAATGCTTTAGCTACGAGCTAACGTGATAGCATCGTGCTTTAACTGCATATAGAAACAAAAGAAATAAACCCCTGACTATATAGAAGTATAGATAGAAAATCAACAATACTATTAAACCGTGGACATGTAAATACACGGTTAATGCTTTCCAGGCTGGCGAAGGTTAACAATGCTGTGCTAACGACGCCATTGAAGCTAACTTAGCAACCGGACTGCACAGAGATATGCTAAAAACATTAGCTCTCCACCTACGCCAGCCAGCCCTCATTTGCTCATCAACACCCGTGCTCACCTGCGTTCCGGCGATCGGCAGAAGGACGAAGGACTTCACCCGATGCGTTTGGCGGCCCGGAGATGTAGGAAGTCAAGGTGAAGTCGGCGGCTAGCGCTCCAACAAAGTCCTCCTGGTTGTGTTGCTGTAGTCCGCTGCTAATACACTGATCCCACCTACAACTGTCTTCTTTGCAGCCTTCATTGTTCATTAAAAAAATTGCAAAAGATGTCCAGAATACTGTGGAATTATGAAATGAAAACAGAGCTTTTTGTATAGGATTCTACGGGGTACCATAACTTCCGTTACTCGGACTTCGTCACGCGCATACGTCATCATACCGCGATGTTTCAGCCGGATATTTCCCGGGAATTTTAAAATGTCACTTTATAAGTATTGGCATGTGTTGCAATGTTAAGATTTCATCATTGATATATAAACTATCAGACTGTGTGGTCGGTAGTAGTGGCTTTCAGTAGGCCTTTAACCCTTATATGTTCCCCTAGTGTCCAAATAACTCGAAATTAAGTCTTTGTTACTTTAATAAGCAACTAATTAATGGTGAATATGTTCCCCATACTAAAGTGCTACAAAATTTATTTTTTTAACTTTAGGGTCCATCAAGTTTGGTCCCTGAGACCAAGAAGGGTCTCAGTCATAAATATTCAGTTTCAGTTGATTTCGAAACGCGCATACAACACAAATGTCATTCGTCGCATATTTCCAGTTGTTTCACTACAGCGCGTCCGAAAAGGAGTAGGAAGAAGCTGAGCTTATTTAATCCTACCCCCATTTCGTACCGTCGCAATGTTATCCTATTTCCTTGTTCTCTGTAACACAACAGTGAACAAATAAATAATAAACAAATAATATACCATAGTATGTAAACAAATATTAAATACATGAATAATCTTTGTCTCAATAAAAATTTTAAAAATAAATATATTAATTTCTCAAGATCCACTTTAGATCTAGCTGTCAAAAATATTGTATTTTATTTTTGTCTATGTTTTTTGCCCTTTTTGTCAAAACTTTTTTTCATGGCAAAATATGTAATATTTTACCCCATTTCTTAAAAGAGGAATATTTGATGTAGGGCAATAATTCACAACACATTGAATTGAATTCATTATTATTTTTGAGCATTTTTGACATTTTAATGTGTATTAAAGTGTTAAAAATAAGTCTTACATTTTATTTTATTTTTTTTTTACTTTCAAAGCTCAAGTCTCTAGAAAACTAACAACGCTAAAATAGCTACCAAAACATATGGATGCTACACCAGCTTGTCATCAGGAGAACACTGTAGTATTTTGGTTGTTGCCATGACAACCCCAGGTTACACTTATACCCGTGGACCAGCCAGGACCTCCCTTTTTACCACCCATGTTAATAAAAAAGTCAGATGTCAGAAACACGTTGCTTGTCTGCAACACATGAAAAACGAGCCGGAGCTTTTCTTCCCGTCACACACAGTTATTCTTGAAAAAGAGGAGTACATTTGACCCCTCGAGCTTCTTTCTTTTTTTTTTAGAGCCTAATCTACAGTTTTGGGGGTCCTAAATTTAGCATGCATAAGAATGGTTGCTAAATGAACTAAAAAAATAGCAATATTACAGATTAGACCAAACTGTTCAGTATCGTGGCCACTGATTGGCTCAGCCTTAGGCAGTATTGCTATATTGGATTTAAAGAGAGCAAAGGTGAATGAAAGGAGTTCATTCATGTCTAGAGGGCTATTATCATGTTGAGGAACTTATTTAGAAGGTTGTAAACATTTTTTATGCGCTCGTTATGAACATATTTGATGAATTATTATTGATTCCTTCTTGCAGAAATTAAATTTATTACGGCCACGACCAACGTTCCCTCTAAGGTGCGCGCCTGTGCTATTGCGCACTGCTCAAGCGTCCTCTGCGCACGGCAAATCTATGCCACGCACAAAATCAAATAAAAAAATAAGCGCATAACAATTTGAGACACGGCAGAGAAAACAGTTTCCGTCATCATTGTTCAAATATTGTAACGTCTGTCGAGACGCTTTGAGGACATGAATTCCATCCATCACTTTACTGAGCAAAACTCTTTATTGTCGGCCATAAACACATCACCAAAACATTAGTAAAAAAAAAAAGATATGTAGCAAAAGTGGTCATTTTCTGCAGCACAAACCAGACCAAAAGCAACTTTGTTATATCAACAGCAGCCGCTCGCTCTTTCTCACTTGCGCCAACACATGCACATATGGCACTTAGCCAGTGATGCGTTTACAGCCGCACAAAAAGTCGGACAACTCCAACACCACACATAAAGTGTCATCCCAGGTCGTTACATTACCAATCAAATGTGTGCTTATTCTAGTGTCATTTATTAGGAATCTTCATTTATAAATATGAATCATGAAATGCTGTTAGTATATTAAATAAATACTAATAAAAATATATTTTCTTACAAACAGGAAGTTGCAGGAATGTACACATGATTAAAGTTAAAGTACCAATGATTGTCAAGGCGTTGACCCAAAAAACACAAGCTGTGACCTGAGCGTGTTTTGCTGAATCAGCACAAAATGTGTCCCACACCTTTACGGGACTAATGAGCACATGTGTGCAGAATTTGAGCAAAATTGGCTGGAAAAATGATAACTTTAAGGACGTCTGTAATACGCGACCATCTAGTGGTAGATTACCCCTGCTTACATCTCATTGTGCAACATGTGAATGTTTTAATGCAGGGGTGGGCAATTAATTTTTACCGGGGGCCGCATGAGCAACCCGAGCACTGCTGGAGGGCCACATCGACAATATTTCAATTAAATTTTGCTCAATATTATTTTTGATATATACCGTAAGATAAATAATAATAATAATTAATAATAATAGTAATACTTCAACATAGTGTGTGTAACAGCAGTCCATGACTAATATAAATAAATTAACATTAATAATAAATGACAGTAAAATAAGCACACGTATGACTGAGGAGTCATAGTGTAACTTTGTGTGGTGTTTGAGTTGTCCGACTTTTTGTGTGGCCATAAACGCACCAGTGGTTTAGTGCTATGCGTGTTGGTGACAAGTTGGTTTTGGCCTGGTTTGTACGGCAGAAAATGACTAGTTTTTCGAGATAGAAGTGTTTTACTTATGTTTTTGGTGTGGTTATGTCCGAATATAAACAGTTTTGCTCAATAAAGTGATCGATATAATTCCTGGCCTCGAAGCATCTCGATAGACGTTACAATAATTGAACGGTGTTCAATTGAACGGTGTTGACGAACACCGTTAGGGCCGCTTGTTGTCACTGTCACTCAAAGTTGCATTGCAAAATTCCATAGAATAAATATGTTTATTTTGTTTAGAATTCAGATGGGATTTGATTTGGTGCGCGGCATATATTTGCTGCGCGCAGCGGACGCTTGAGCAGTGCGCAATTGCGCAGGCGCGCACCTTAGAGGGAACGTTGCTTGGCAGTCCATGTCTTGTTGGAAACACGCCATTCTTCATCAACTTTTCTCTTTTTAGCGTCTCGGGTGCAAACCGTGCATCACTTGTCGCTGCATGTGCACCTTCACTCGCAGGTTACACACGGACACACGCCCATAAATAATACTTTTCAAAATAAAAGCAGCACAGTTGTATTGCGCGCACGACATAGATGTTTTTTCAACTTTATTTTGTAATTAATGATTGCAGCTGTTCACATTCACTCACAATCACGCACACGCATACGTCCACACGGAAGTAATACAAATAACGATTTTCAAAACAAAAGCAGTACCGTTGTATTGCACACTCGATATAGATACTTTTTAAAATGTATTTTGTAATTTATAATTGGCCTCACGCGGGCCGGACAGGGACGCACAAAGGGCCGGATGCGGCCCGCGGCCCGCAGAATGCCCAGGTCTGTTTTAATGGGAACTAAATGCAATGTCTGAAAGGGGTACACATTATTTCCAAAGCAGGACCTCCACCCGGACAAACAATACAAGTACACAGTTCATGAAAAACAATATTTGTTGTTATTGTCATTGTAAGTGGGCCTAAACACTTCTATTAGAAATGGAAATGACTGCTGTCCATTTGATTATAATAATAAGAGAATGTTGTCTGTCTATTTGTGTTGGCCCTGCGATGAGGTGGGGACTTGTCCAGGGTGTACCCCGCCTTCCACCCGAATGCAGCTGAGATAGGCTCCGGCACCCCCCGCGACCCCGAAAGGGACAAGCGGTAGATACATCTTAAAAGATACTACCTGTGAAGTGTCTTAAGGGGAAAATAATGCCAAATAACCTGTTAACATATATATATATATATATATATATATATATATATATATATATATATATATATATATATATATATATATATATATATATATATATATATATATATATATATATATATATATATATATATATATATATATATATATACACCGAAAACATAACAAAACTAAAATAATTGATCCTATTTTTGTGATCTTTTCTGCACGCCAGTCCCCCCCTGTGAGCACGCACGGGTTAACGTTGAGCCATGACCACTCAGCAGAATGTTATGAATGGGCACAATGTGCAAACCCCAAGTCTGTCTCCTCCAAGAATGCTGTTCCCTCCATGTAATTACCTTCTCTCTTAGTACAGGACGAGGCGCTGCTGGAATGTTCTTTCTGTTACAGTCGTGTTTGGGGGTGGGGGAGGAATATAAATATAAAGATAGAACACATAATGTCAAGTAAACCCTGACTAATAAGGTGTTGCGCGCAGAGGAGCGGACGTAGAGCAGCTTTAAAGCCGCCGTATGTGATAACCGGACCTCAAGTTTACATTGCTGGCGGGTTATTTTTAAAAATGTCTTGGTTTTTACGCGCCAAGCTTTTCGGGCGATTCGGTTTTTGCGCGTTAGTCCGCGTATCATCCAGTACCAAAACAAAGAATCCCACACACGTTGGTGACTCGGTGCGTTTGTATGCCGTACGACTGCAGGGTAAGTCACCAAAGATGTGACGCACAAACCATATATAGAATATTTTGTACTTATTGTGATTTTTTTTTATAACTTTTAATCTTTTACCTTTTTTTTTTTTTTTTTTTTACTATTTTTATGCATAATTCTTTTTTAATTTTTTTTTAAATTTTTAGTATAATAGTGGTGCGAGTGATAAAGAAGGTGAGAAACACTATCGAATTCGAGAAATAAAGCAAAGTAAAAAGGTGGCGTCTTTGCCAAGAAGCGTCTTCAGTAACGATACAGGTATCTATTTCATTCATCATTTTTATGTATCGCACGTTGTTTCCTGCATGTAAAACTCTAAGTGTTCTCTATATACCGTATTTTCCGGACTACAAGGCTCACTTAAAATATTTTTTTTCCCCTCAAAACTCGACAGTGCGCCTTATAGCCCAGTGCGACTAATGTACGGAATTTTTTTTTTTTTTTTTTTTTTTTTTTTTTTACGGTTGTGCTTACCGACCTCGAAGCAATTTTATTTGGTACATGGTGCAATGATGTGTGACCAGTAGATGGCAGTCAAACATAAGAGATACGTGTAGACTGCACTATGATGGCAATATGACTCAAGTAAACACCAAAATTGCATGCGTTCCGAAATATAGAACATTACACACGTCGCTCAAAAAGCTATCAAAATGTTTTAGTACGACTTTGGTAAGCTATGAAGCCGCACCGCTTGATGGATTGTACTGTGCTTCAACATAGGAGTGTTATTATGGTGTGTGTGTATAAGGTAAGACATTTTAACTGGCGGTTTGTTTCGCAATATTATGCAAAAGCAACTTATTACCTTCTGGTACCTGCTGATCTGTATTTGGGATCTGCATAAGTCCTGAAAAATTGCGCGCGTCCGCCTTTGTAGTCTGTGACGAAGCCGTAGTCGATAAGCTTCTTCTTATTCTCTATCTTCTTGTTATGTGACATTCATCCTCCGCTGTTGCCATTTCTAATATAAAGTAGTGTAAAGTTCTTACTTATATCTGTCAGTAAACTCGCCATGAAAGCGCAAAAAAAATAAATAGTAAAACAAAAATGTTATGCATAAAAATAGTTTTTAAAAAACGTGTAAAAGATTAATAGTAATAAAAAAAAATCACATTAAGTAGAAAATAGTCTATATATAAAAACAAAAACATTTTATGCATGAAAATAGTAAAAAAAAAACTTAAAAATGTCCATACATACATATGTCAATAACTACCAAAATCTTTCTTACTAAATGTATTCTTTCTTGCCATTTTGACTTAAAACAATGTATCTACTGGATGCAATTGCATATATTTTAAACTTGAATATTGTCTAACCATCCAACAAATATATTATTATATATCCATCCATCTTCTTCCAATTTTTCAAAGTCGGGTCACGGGGGCAGCAGCCTAAGCAGAGAAACCCAGACTTCCCTCTCTTTCCAGCTAAAAATGCATGAAAATAGTTTTTAAAAAAAATATTTTTTGATGCTGTTGTCGATAATGTTAAGTTTTGTTTCACTACATTTGGATTGTTCCGTGCCATGTTTGTTTGTCCTCAATTGCTCGGTTTATTGTTGTTCTTAATGTTGCTGGGATGGGTTTGGTTTTGGAATTGGATTGCATTATTGTGGTATTTTTGTGTATTGTTTTGTTGATTGATTAATAAATTCATAAACATTTTTTAAAAAAATTAATAAATAAATAAATAAATAAAAAATAAAAAAAATAAAATTGTAAAAGATTAAAAGTAAGAAAATATCACAAAAAGTACAAAATATTCTATATATAAAAATGTGAAAATGTCCATACATATGTAAGTAAATACCTAAATTTTTCTGACTAAATGTATTCTTTCTTGCCATTTTGACATAAAACAATATATCTACTGGATGCAATTGCATATATTTTAAACTTTAATATTGTCTAACCATCCAACAAATATATTATTATATATCCATCCATCCATCCATCCATCTTCTTCCAATTTTTCAAAGTCGGGTCACGGGGGCAGCAGCCTAAGCAGAGAAACCCAGACTTCCCTGTCTATCCAGCTAAAAATGCATAAAAATAGTTTTAAAAAAAATATGTTTTGATGCTGTTGTCGATAATGTTAAGTTTTGTTTCACTACATTTGGATTGTTCCGTGTCATGTTTGTGTGTCCTCAATTGCTCTCAATTGCTCGGTTTATTGTTGTTCTTAATGTTGCTGGGACGGGTTTGGTTTTGGAATTGGATTGCATTATTGTGGTATTGTTGTGTATTGTTTTGTTGATTGATTAATAAATTCATTAAAAAATAAATAAATAAATAAAAAATAAATAAAAAAATTGTAAAAGATTAAAGGTAAGAAAAATATCACAATAAGTACAAAATATTCTATATATAAAAACGTGAAAATGTCCATACATATGTAAGTAAATACCTACATTTTTCTGACTAAATGTATTCTTTCTTGCCATTTTGACTTAAAACAATGTATCTACTGGATGCAATTGCATATATTTTAAACTTTAATATTGTCTAACCATCCAACAAATATATTATTATATATCCATCCATCCATCCATCTTCTTCCAATTTATCAAAGTCGGGTCACGGGGGCAGCAGCCTAAGCAGAGAAACCCAGACTTCCCTCTCTTTCCAGCTAAAAATGCAAAAAATAGCTAAAAAAAACAAACATTTTTGACGCTGTTGTCGATAATGTTAAGTTTTGTTTCACTACATTTGGATTGTTCCGTGTCATGTTTGTGTGTCCTCAATTGCTCGGTTTATTGTTCTTAATGTTGCTGGGACGGGTTTGGTTTTGGAATTGGATTGCATTATTGTGGAATTGTTGTGTATTGTTTTGTTGATTGATTAATAAATTCATAAACATTTAAAAAAAAAAATAATAAATAAATAAATAAAAAATAAAATAAATAAAATTGTAAAAGATTAAAAGTAATAAAAATATCACAATAAGTACAAAATATTCTATATATAAAACGTGTAATAAATTCATAAACATTTTTTTTTTAAATAAATAAATAAATAAATAAAAAATTAAAAAAATAAAATTGTAAAAGATTAAAAGTAATAAAAATATCACAATAAGTACAAAATATTCTATATATAAAAACGTGAAAATGTCCATATGTAAATAAATACCTACATTTTTCTGACTAAATGTATTCTTTCTTGCCATTTTGACATAAAACAATGTATCTACTGGATGCAATTGCATATATTTTAAACTTTAATATTGTCTAAGCATCCAACAAATATATTATTATATATCCATCCATCCATCCAATTT
>NC_084756.1:31781099-31813599 GCF_033978785.1 Entelurus aequoreus | reverse complement strand
GCAGGGGGTGGCACTGAGGCGAGAGAGACGTGCGCAAACGTTCAGGGAACGGAACAATGTTTTTTTTTTTTTTGATGACGAGCAGCTGATCAAACGGTATCGTTTAGACAGAGCGGATATTATTTTTGTCACAGATTTAATACTTTTCGATTCCTTGTTGATTTCTGCATGTGTCTGCAGTGGGCTAGTATATATAGAGCCACCCACACCAGTTTCAAATTAGTTGCCTAATTAATGAATTGGAAAGAAAATGTTATGACAGTAGCGTATGTGTGTGGCCGTGAGGTGAGTGACGTCAGTGAGTGTGTGGGCGAGAGAAGAGAGGGAGCGGTAGCGTGAGTGCCGGCGGGGACT
Organism: Entelurus aequoreus; assembly: GCF_033978785.1. Classification (NCBI taxonomy): domain Eukaryota; kingdom Metazoa; phylum Chordata; class Actinopteri; order Syngnathiformes; family Syngnathidae; genus Entelurus; species Entelurus aequoreus. The sequence continues at coordinate 31,813,245 of NC_084756.1, read as the reverse complement.
AGTTTGTTTTGTATTATTTTGTAGTTTATTGTCAAAATATACACTCCCATTGTCCACTTAAATATTTCCAAGATATTTCTTTATTCTTAGACAACGGATTCCCTTCCGTGATTGGTCATTTCTATGGACACAGAAATGACGTCACCTAAAATTCCATTTACGGCACATAGTAATGTCGTAATTCAGCTCTGAGTGTGACACTTAAGATTCAGTCCTACACTTCGCTGAAAGTGTGAGTAAGACGCTTGATAACTAACTTTTAAGTGCAGCTTTCAGCGAATAATTTATTTACTCTTAAGTCAACTCTTAGCAGACTTCTTAGGAGTAATTCTAAGAAGCTTGATAAGTACGGCCCCAGATTTTTGGGAGTATTAATAGATGATAAAATGAACTGGAAATCTCATATACAAAACATACAACATAAGGTAGCAAAAAACATTTCAATAATGAATAAAACAAAACACGTCCTGGGCCAAAAATCACTTCATATTCTCTACTGCTCACTAGTGTTACCATATCTGAGTTATTGTGCAGAAATATGGGGAAATAACTACAAATGTGCGCTACATTCGTTAACCATGTTACAAAAAAGATCAGTTAGAATAATACATAATGTTGGATATAGAGAACATACAAACCCTTTATTTATTAAGTCAAAAATATTAAAGTTTGGTGATTTGGTAAAATTGCAAACAGCTAAAAATGATGTACAAAGCAATCTATAACCTGCTACCAAAGAATGTGCAACATTTCTTCTCAACTAAAGAGGAGAAATATAACCTTAGAGGAAAAAATAATTTAAAACATTTATATGCACGTACAACACTTAAAACTTTTAGCATAACAGTATGTGGAATTAAATGATGGAATGGATTAAGTAAAGAAGTTAAAAATTGTACTGACATGATCCAGTTTAAGAGGTTGTTTAAATTAATAGTGCTTACAAAGTACAAAGAAGAATTATGAGAAAAACTTCCAACCTTATTGAAAATATTCTTCATCTCAGTATGTTAATAATGACTGAATTAATTAATTACATATTACAAACTGTTGTATATACTAATTCATAGATGTTTTATTATATAAAAAGGTCAGTAAATGATTTTATATAATTGTAAATGCTTTGAAGTGGGAAAGGGGTAGGATTAAATAAGCGTTGCTTCTTCCTACTCCTTTTCGGGCATGATGTAAATGAAATGATATGAAATTGTGTGATGTGTTATGATGTAAATGTGTTCATGTTCGAAATAAACTAAAAGAAAGAAGGAAAGAAAGAAAGAAAGAAAGAAAAGGGTGTAATTTAGTATTTTGATAATTGTTTATCACTACATAGCTTTTCTGTTTCCATTTTTGTGTACCATATTTTGTCATTCCGGCAGTGTGTATTCATAACATTTAGGGCCTAAAATCACCAAACATTCCTGAAATCTGAGTAGGAAAAAGGTTTCCCTTCCAATAGCAACACACTTCCTACTTCCGGAAACAAATGCGTGCGTTTTTTTAAATCATGGCAGACTTGGTAATAGATGACAAAGATGACTATTATTGGACAAAAATGAGGATTAACAACCTTATCTTTTTGCACTTGAATATGCAGAGGATAAACTTGGAGCCAAGCTGAGCAGACATAAATGGAGTGCTTACCCAAAATCAACTGGGAAAAAACTTCCCCGGCCAGCTGGACCAAACAGACTACTAATCCATTGAGTGAGTCACTGTAATATCGATCATGATGATACATGCAGCACGTCGCACTTGATATCACAACTACGGTACAGCTGTGCACAAACAAAACATGAAACGTGGGCTAATACTTCACAGACACTGTATTATGATTGTTCATGTTTTTCAGTCACTACAGATTGGTGTCCTATTGCATTAATCTAATATGCGTAATGAATTCGATACTTTTATAGGTACCGACTGATCCGTACTACCTGGTTCAAAATACCGTATATCAAACAGTACCCATTTCAAATACCTTTGTTGCATGTGACTTTGCAGCTGTTGGAGTCGACACCAGATTGCAGAATCTACAAATAAAATAAAGAAAATTCATTAAAAAAAATAAATACGTACATGAAAATGAATTTATAATGAAACTCTCTATACCAGGGGTGTCCAAACTTTTTCCACTGAGGGCCGCACACGGAAAAATTAAAGCCTGCGGGGGCCATTTTGATAGTTTTCATTTTCAAATCATAACAAAATATATGGATTTGTTTTGGGGTTTTTTACCTTTAGGGCTCCTGGGGACCATAAAGGGTCTAAGTCAATAAAATGTTAAAAACAAGTCAAATTATTTCTTTATTTTTTTAAAATTTAATGCTTACAGTAAATCTCTACAGTATATCAACTTCAGGTTGATATAAAATTAAAAAACCAAAAAGATTTTATGCCCAAAACCTTCAGAAAGCAATGTTTGATGTGAAGTAATTAGAGCCTTAAAAACATCAATAATGCAGGACACCATTGATATTATTTCATTGTTATTTTTGAGTAATCACAGTGAAAAGATAAATAAAATCCCATTAAATATATTTAGGATCCAAAAGGTGCCCCACTCATAAAGTGATACATTTGTATTAGGTTTTTTTTTTACTTTCAACACGTAAGTTATGTGATCAACTTCAGATATATCTGTCGATTTTACGTTTGAACTATTATTTTGTTTGTTTTATGCTCTTTTGTCAAAGAATACATTGATGTTTTTGTATGGCAACCACACAATATATGCAATATTTTCCACATAAAACATTTTAAAGTGAAATTTTTGAAATAATTAGAGCCTTGAATTGGTCAATAATTCATTATAACTTTTTTTTTTTTTTGAGCAATGGCAAAAAAAGAAAAAGAAAGAAAGACAAAAGAAAACAAAACAAAACAGCCTGCATGGCAGCTTTGTGTCAACATTGCAACTTTTTCTCGTTAGATTTCACCTCATTCCACTTTTTTTTAATGTTTTCTTTTATTTCTGCAATAGCATTTCCAGTATGTGTGGCGGGCCGGTAAACAATTAGCTAGGGGCCGCAAATGGCCCCCGGGCCGCACTTTGGACACCCCTGCTCTATACCTATTAGGGAAGTTTATGTTGAAATAAATAACAATACAACTTCATTATTGTATTTAAAATATTTAGATCTAGTACTTATTTTGTGAAAGACTTACCATTAGGCAAACACAGGGAGTTTTATAAAAATGTTTTATAAAAATGATTAATCAGGATGCATTATATTTAAATCATGTATTTATTAATTACTCCTCCCTTCTCATGCTATGAACTCATCTCATGTTACTGCACATGTGCAGCCTCCACAATATTAACACTGTATGTTTACATCCAGTCCAACTGTGCTAACTAAAAATAAAAAAAATCTGAAAAATGGTTACACTTTATTAAATTAGTATAGTTCCTCTCAATTACAGTAAAATGTGGGTTCAGTGATAATCATTGGCAGAAAAAATTAATAAAAATATAAATACGCAGTTCGCATGGTAGTTAACAACCAATGGTAAATTGCAAAACATTTACACATTTTAGTTATTTACTTAGGGCAGTGGTTCTTAACCTGGGTTCGATCGGTGAGTCGGGCTCAGGGGTTCGACGGAGGTCAAGACACACCCGACTCATCGTGTAAATAAAAACTTCTCCCTATCGGCGTAATACGGATATGGCAACACCAGAAGTCAGACTGATTTGCAGGTGTGTAATTTGTTGTGAGTTTATGCAGTGTTGGTTTTGTTCTTTGAACCATGTGATGTTCATGCACGGTTCATTTTGTGCACCAGTAAAAAAACATGGTAACACTTTAGTATGGGGAACATATTGTATTTTTTACCTTCTTGAGACCTCCGAAAAATGCCTACCTCTTTAGGACCGCCCTTTCTAGATATATAAAGATTTGTATTTACAACATTAATAATATATACAAACTATGTAAATATAAAAAAGCTTGTTGTGAAAAATGTGTTGGAATTTCACAAGAAAAACTTTAAAATTTGGCAGTATTATAATAAAAGTCGTAATTTTACTCAACACAAGTCAAAATGTTACGAGAAAAACTGAACATTTGTGCGATATTATGATAAAAGGTGGAATTTTACTCAATAACAGTCGCAATTTTACAAGAAAAGCTTAACATTTTGGCAATTTTATGAAGAGTCGACAAAAGTCACAATTTTATAAGAAAACTTGAAAAATGTTGGCAATATTATAATAATAATAATAATAATTGGAATTTCACTTGGCAAAGCTACGACAAAAGTCATAATTTTATTCACAAAATTTCACTGTTTTACAAGAACACCAAAAAAATTGGCAATATTGTGATAAAAGTCAGAATTTTATGACAAATGTCACCATTTTACATGAAAAAGTAACAATTTTACATGAAAAAGTAATTATTTTAGGAGACAATATTGCAGTGGTTCAAACAAACACATTAAGATAGTTGAGTAAGCAAATTAAGAAGCTTGCAGGTACAAGTTAAGCATATCTAAGTAAGCACTTCGATCGTCATCAAATGAACAAGCATATTCACCGACCATTGGTGTGTTTGGAGAAACTGGTAGAGTGGCTGCTTGCTGTTCTTCCTTGCATGCAGCTTGTTTGGTGAATGAGTCTGACTGAACCTACGTTCTGTTTCAGGTGCTTTCAATCAGTAATTTGGCGGCCATTTTCCCTTGGCATTCTGGGAATTGTAGTTCTCAATGGTTTTGACCATGTAGATTCCCACCATGTAGGGCATGGATTGACACTTAACTGACGCTTTTGAGTTTTTAACTCCACACCTCCCACTTGGCCTCATGGTTACTAAACCCGATGAGGTCACACAGGTCCTTCACTCCTTTGTTTGTCAGTGGGAATCAGAATGACAAGGCGCCTACCTACTCAGTGGCCTAGTGGTTAGAGTGTCCGCCCTGAGATCGGTAGGTTGTGAGTTCAAACCCCGGCCGAGTCATACCAAGGACTATAAACCGACTATAAAGTCGGCAACCCGCGGCTCATGCGGCTCTTTAGCGCCGCCCTAATGGCTCCCTGGAGCTTTTTCAAAAATGTATGAAAAATGAAAAAAAAAATGGGTGGAAAAAAATATATTTTTTGTGTTAATATGGTTTCTGTAGGAGGACAAACATGACACAAACCTCCCTAATTGTTATAAAGCACACTGTTTATATTAAACATGCTTCATTGATTCGAGTATTTGACGAGCGCCGTTTTATCCTACTAACTTTGGCGGTCCTTGAACTCACCGTAGTTTGTTTACATCAGGGGTCACCAACCTTTTTGAAACCAAGAGCTACTTCTTGGGTACTGATTAATGCGAAGGGCTACCAGTTTGATACACACTTAAATAAATTGCCAGAAATAGCCAATTTTCTCAATTTACCTTTAACTCTATGTTATTATTAATAATTAATGATATTTACACTTAATTGAACGGTTTAAAAGAGGAGAAAACATGAAAAAAATGACAATTAAATTTTGAAACATAGTTTGTCTTCAATTTCGACTCTTTAACATTCAAAATTCAACCGAAAAAAAGAAGAGAAAAACTAGCTAATTCGAATCTTTTTGAAATTTTTTTAAAAAGAATTTATGGAACATCATTAGTAATTTTTCCTGATTAAGATTCATTTTAGAATTTTGATGACATGTTTTAAATAGGTTAAAATCCAATCTGCACTTTGTTAGAATATATAACAAATTGGACCAAGCTATATTTCTAACAAAGACAAATCATTATTTCTTCTAGATTTTCCAGAACAACATTTTTAAAAGAAATTCAAAAGACTTTGAAATAAGATTTAAATTTGATTCTACAGATTTTCTAGATTTGCCAGAATAATTTTTTTGAATTTTAATCATAATAAGTTTGAAGAAATATTTCACAAATATTCTTCGTCGAAAAAACAGAAGCTAAAATGAAGAATTAAATTCAAATGTATTTATTATTCTTTACAATAAAAAAAATAAATTTACTTGAACATTGATTTAAATTGTCAGGAAAGAAGAGGAAGGAATTTAAAAGGTAAAAAGGTATATGTGTTTAAAAATCCTAAAATCATTTTTAAGGTTGTATTTTTTCTCTAAAATTGTCTTTCTGAAAGTTATAAGAAGCAAAGTAAAAAAATTGATGAATTTATTTAAACAAGTGAAGACCAAGTCTTTAAAATATTTTCTTGGATTTTCAAATTCTATTTGAGTTTTGTCTCTCTTAGAATTAAAAATGTCGGGCAAAGCGATACCAGCTTGCTAGTAAATAAATACAATTTAAAAAATAGAGGCAGCTCACTGGTAAGTGCTGCTATTTGAGCTATTTTTAGAACAGGCCAGCGGGCTACTCATCTGGTCCTTACGGGCTACCTGGTGCCCGCGGGCACCGCGTTGGTGACCCCTGGTTTACATGTATAACTTTCTCCGACTTTCTAGGAAGTGTTTTATGCCACTTCTTTTTCTGTCTCATTTTGTCCACCAAACTTTTAATGTTGTGCGTGAATGCACAAAGGTGAGTTTTGTTGATGTTATTGACTTGTGTGGAGTGCTAATCGGGCATATTTGGTCACTGCATGACTGCAAGCTAATCGATGCTAACATGCTATTAAGGCTAGCTATATGTACATATTGCATCATTATGCCTCATTTGTAGGTATATTTGAGGTCATTTAGTTTCCTTTAAGTCCTCTTAATTAAATGTATATCTCATGACACACTATATGTATGTAATATGGCTTTTAATTTTTTGCGGCTCCAGACAGATTGTTTTTTGTATTTTTGGTCCAATATGGCTCCTTCAACATTTTGGGTTGCCGACCCCCGCCCTAGGAGCAGAGAATTTGGGGTGGTCAGAGGTCCCTAAACTACGGCCCGCTGGCTTGATACGGCCCGCCCGTGTCCAAAATCCGGCCCGAGGGAAGTCCCAAGTTTAAAAAAATAAATTATATATTTATTATTATTATTATTATTTTTATTTTTTTATTTTTATTATTAGTATTATTATTTTATTTGTTATTATTACTATTTTTTTAATCTGTCCTTTCTAATCCATTTTCTACCGCTTGTTACTTTAAGTGTTTGATGAGCATTCCTCAACTTTCTCAGTCACTCGTGCTAGCTTTTTTGCAGGCATCAAATTCCAAATGAGCTAATATTCGCAAAAAATAACAACGTTTTCCAGTTCGAACGTTAAGTATCTCGTCTTTGCTGTCTATTCAATTGAATATAGGTTGAAAAGGATTTACAAATCATTGTATTCTGTTTTTATTTACCATTTACACAACGTGCCAACTTCACTGGTTTTGGTTTGGTATATATACACACACCCCGGCCCCCGGCCAAATTTTTTAACCCCCGAGTCAAAAAGTTTGGGGACCCCTGACGTAGATAATGGGTTTCACTATGTAAAGCACTTTGAGTCTCTGCAGAAAAGCGCTATATAAATATAATTTGTGTTCCCAATTTGTATCTCTTCTACATCTTTCTCCTCACTGTTCTCACAATCTCTTCTGATCTCTCTTGATCTTCCAAAGACTCCTTTAGGGGGGGCCTAAATTGACCCTTACAAGGTCTGTAGCTCTGACAGGGTACAACTTTGGGTAAGGATAGACCTTGGGATTTAGAATTTTGAGAAACAATGCTTTGAGGGTTCTAAATTGTCTTCCGGCAAGCAGGAAAACGTTGATTGGGTTTTAAAGTAGGCCATGGGGCAGTGTTGCCAACTCCTCATTAGGGAAAGTAGCTATTGGCTGTCATAAAATGTGCTAGAAATCACTGGATGACATCATTGCCTCATTTGCATAATTGATTACAATGGACACTGCAGGAGAGAAGAATACCGTAGTTTGTTCTACATTGTTAAATGTGGAATCAAGTTTGATCAAAAGACTGAAGGGTTTTGATATTCACAAAGAACCAAATCTAATGACTGGTCATAAACCTGAACAATAGGTTTATTTTTATTTTTAATTGTGACAGTGATGTAACATTTACATCTCACTGTGTAAACCAGAGCAGAAACAGAGGCAGCTTTGCTCTGCTCTGACTGGAATGGCACTTTATTGTCATTGCACTTAAAAGTACAACAAAACGTGTTTTCAGTACAAGCTGTCTAAGAGCAGACATTCAGTAGACGGGGGAAAGGCTCACGGCTGGATAGAAGATTAGAGTGATACGCGCTTTCACGTCTCCAAAACATCACGAAAAGTCGCTAGATTTGTCACTTGTCGTTTCGGAGAAAGAAAAAGTCACTAGTCCAGTGGTTCTTAACCTGGGTTCGATCAAACCCTAGGGGTTCGGTGAGTCGGGCTCAGGGGTTCGGCGGAGGTCAAGACACACCCGACTCATCGTGTAAATAAAAACTTCTCCCTATCGGCGTATTACGGATAAGACAACAGCAGAAGTCAGACTGATTTGCAGGTGTGTCATTTGTTGTGAGTTTATGCACTGTGTTGGTTTTGTTGTTTGAACAAGGTGATGTTCATGCACGGTTCATTTTGTGCACCAGTAATAAAACATGGTAACACTTTAGTATGGGGAACATATTCACCATTAATCAGTTGCTTATTAACATGCAAATTAGTAACTTATTGGCTCTTAACTAGTCATTATTAAGTACTTATGGCCTTGTTATAACCCTAACCCTCTAACCCTGGCCCTAACCCTCTGACCCAGTGGTTCTTAACCTTGTTGGAGGTACCGAACCCCACCAGTTTCATATGTGCATTCACCGAACCCTTCTTTAGTGAAAAATAGAAAGGTTTTTTTTCAAATTCAAGACAAATTTATATGTTTTTGGTAACACTTTAGTATGGGGAACATATTCTAAGTAACAAAGACTTATTTGGTTAGGGCCGGGGTTAGAGGGTTAGGGTTATAACAAGGCCATGCCGAATAAGGCATTAATAAGTACTTAATAATGACTAGTTAAGAGCCAATATGTTACTATTTTGCAATATTTTCTCCTAAAATAATTACTTTTTCATGGAAAATTGTTACTTTTTCATGTAAAATGGTGACATTTGTCATATAAAATTCAGACTTTTATCACAATATTGCCAATTTTTTTGGTGTTCTAGTAAAATAGTGAAATTTTGTGAATAAAATGATGACTTTTGTCATAATTTTTGATTAATTATTATAATATTGCCAACATTTTTCAAGTTTTCTTATAAAATTGTGACTTTTGTCGAGGAAAATTACGAGTCTTCATAAACTTGCCAAAATGTTAAGCTTTTCTTGTAAAATTGCGGCTGTTATTGAGTAAAATTCCAACTTTTATCATAATATCACACAAATGTTCAGTTTTTCTTGTAACATTTTGACTTGCGTTGAGTAAAATTACGACTTTTATTATAATACTTCCAAAATTTAAAGTTTTTCTTGTGAATGAATTTTTCACAACAAGCTTTTTTATATTTACATAGTTTGTATATATTATTAATGTTGTAAATACAAATCTTTATATATCTAGAAAGGGCGGTCCTAAAGAGGTAGGCATTTTTCGGAGGTCTCAAGAAAGTAAAAAATACAATATGTTCCCCATACTAAAGTGTTACCATGTTTTTTTACTGGTGCACAAAATGAACCGTGCATGAACATCACCTTGTTTAAACAACAAAACCAACACAGTGCATAAACAAATTACACACCTGCAAATCAGTCTGACTTCTGGTGTTGCCGTATCCGTAATACGCCGATAGGGAGAAGTTTTTATTTACACGATGAGTCGGGTGTGTATTGACCTCCGTCGAACCCCTGAGCCCGACTAACCGAACCCCTAGGGTTCCATCGAACCCAGGTTAAGAACCACTGCTCTAACCCTAACCCTAACCGAATAACTCTAAATTTAGTCTTTGTTACTTAGAATATGTTCCTCTAGTGTCCAAAAAACTCAAAATTAAGTCTTTGTTACTTATAATATGTTTCCCATACTGAAGTGTTACCTAAAACATAACTTTGTCTTGAATTTGAAAAAAAACAAAAACATTTTATTTTTAACTAAAGAAGGGTTTGGTGAATGCGCATATGAAACTGGTGGGGTTCGGTACCTCCAAGAAGGTTAAGAACCACCGCACTAAGAGGAGTTGGAAAGTCACGAGATTTAGCGAGAAAGTCCCCAAATTGCCAACACTGCGTTCAGGTGTGTATGAAAAAAAGAGACGCCAAGACCCCCCTTAGGTTGCGTCCGATTGGTTTACACTGCGTGGTGCCTTCCGCAGTTGGTTAGATTAAAGTACACAATTAAAGGCCTACTGAAAGCCACTACTATCGACCACACAGTCTGACAGTTTATATATCAATGATGAAATCTTAACATTGCAACACATGCCAATACGGCCGGGTTAACTTATAAAGTGCAATTTTAAATTTCCCGCGAAACTTCCGGTTGAAAACGTCTATGTATGATGACGTATGCGCGTGACGTCGATGGTTGAAACGGAAGTATTCGGACACATTGTATCCAATACAAAAAGCTCTTTTTTCATCGCAAAATTCCACAGTATTGTGGACATCTGTGTTGGTGAATCTTTTGCAATTTGTTTAATAAACAATGAAGACTGCAAAGAAGAAAGCTGTAGGTGGGATCGGTGTATTAGCGGCTGGCTGCAGCAACACAACCAGGAGGACTTTGACTTGGATAGCAGACGCGCTATCCGACGCTAGCCGCCGACCGCATCGATGATCGGGTGAAGTCCTTCGTCGCTCCGTCGATCGCTGGAACGCAGGTGAGCACGGGTGTTGATGAGCAGATGAGGGCTGGCTGGCGTAGGTGGATAGCTAATGTTTTTAGCATAGCTCTGTGAGGTCCCGTAGCTAAGTTAGCTTCAATGGCGTCATTAGCAACAGCATTGTTAAGCTTCGCCAGGCTGGAAAGCATTAACTGTGTAGTTACATGTCCATGGTTTAATAGTATTGTTGATCTTCTGTCCATCCTTCCAGTCAGGGGTTTATTTATTTTGTTTCTATCTGCAGTTAAGCCCGATGCTATCACGTTAGCTCCGTAGCTAAAGTGCTTCGCCGATGTATTGTCGTGGAGATAAAAGTCACTGTGAATGTCCATTTCGCGTTCTCGACTCTCATTTTCAAGAGGATATAGTATCCGAGGTGGTTTAAAATACAAATCTGTGATCCACAATAGAAAAAGGAGAAAGTGTGGAATCTAATGAGCCAGCTTGTACCTAAGTTACGGTCAGAGCGAAAAAAGATACGTCCTGCACTGCACGCTAGTCCTTCACTCTCACGTTCCTCATCCACGAATCTTTCATCCTGGCTCAAATTAATGGGGTAATCGTCGCTTTCTCGGTCCGAATCGCGCTCGCTGCTGGTGTAAACAATGGGGAAATGTGAGGAGCCCTTCAACCTGTGACGTCACGCTACTTCTGGTACAGGCAAGGCTTTTTTTTATCAGCGACCAAAAGTTGCGAACTTTATCGTCGATGTTCTCTACTAAATCCTTTCAGCAAAAATATGGCAATATCGCGAAATGATCAAGTATGACACATAGAATGGATCTGCTATCCCCGTTTAAATAAAAAAAAATCATTTCAGCAGGCCTTTAATGGCCTGGTTTGGGATTGGTTATCACGGTCAGTGGATCAAAGTTACTCGACCCACGGCAAGCTGCGATGACCAAAGTTTATTATTATGGAGAAAATAAAAATACGGTATTGGATGGGGAAATGTAAGCGTGAGAAATGTCAAATGTGGCGTGAGAATGGGTAACATTGCATGATCCCTCCCCCTCATAAAAACCAGGCTTCACAACACATCTTTAAAAAAGGCCAACTATCCATAAGTCAGCTGCAGACGTCGGAACTGTAAGTTTGTCCATTTAGTTTTTCTTTCAACGAAGATGCTAACCTAGCATGATGCTGCTGTTAAAATGTGAACGGAATGTTAGCATTGTAGCTAACGTAGCTACTGCTAATGTTTGTGTCCTTCTGTCCCACTCCTTAATGTTACGTTGTTGTATGTGATATATATATACACAGCATATATGTTTGTTAGACAAGTGCAGCGTTATTACGTAAAACCTGGAGACACACAAGCAAACACAGCTTATTAGCATTAAAGCTACAGACACACAAGGACAGTTTATTGAAAGCACTTTTAAAATGAAGGATTTTAGACAAAACGTTGTTGTACCCTTGAGAAGTACCGTATTTTTCGGAGTATAAGTCGCTCCGCAGTATAAGTCGCACCGGCCGAACATGCATAATAAAGAAGGGAAAAAAACATATGTACGTCGCACTGGAGTATAAATCGCATTTTTGGGGGAAATTTATTTGATACAACCCAACACCAAGAATAGACATTTGAAAGGCAATTTAAAATAAATAAAGAATAGTGAACAACAGGCTGAATAAGTGTACGTTATATGAGGCATAAATAACCAACAGAGAACGTGCCTGGTATGTTAACGTAACATATTATGGTAAGAGTCATTCAAATAACTATAACATATAGAACATGCTATACGTTTACCAAACAATCTGTCACTCCTAATCGCTAAATCCCATGAAATCTTATACGTCTAGTCTCTTACGTGAATGAGCTAAATCATATTATTTGATATTTTACGGTAATGTGTTAATAATTTCACACATAAGTCGCTCCTGAGTATAAGTCGCACCCCCGGCCAAACTATGAAAAAAACCGCGACTTATAGTCCGAAAAATACGGTATCTAAAATGACCCATTGAGGCAACGTGCAATTGTTTCTCACTGCTACTTTACTCACTTAAAAGAACATTGTTTGGATATTCGTGCCCTATAAGACTTATCTCCAAGCAAAAAGCTCAGACGTGTAGTTTTAAGAGAACAGGGATAAATATTTTACCGTGTTATACACTACGTAATGGCTGAACACGCAATTGTGCAGTTGTGTGTGTTGCAAAAGTGCACCTTGACAGGTTCACTTCCCATAAGCAGCGTGAAACGCGGGGCCTTATTATCGTGACTGAAATAACACTTGCATAACTCCGCATGTTTGTTCCGGACGAGAGGGCACACTAATAATCTGCGGTGCGGAGGAAGGCATTTAAAGTGGATTTAGCCGACGATGCACAATATTGTATTGTTTATGTTATCAGGATGCCATTGTGTACTTGTAGCCAAAGTACTATAAAACCATTACTTTTAGTATTTGGTGTTGTTTTCATGAAAGGGCTATATTACAATTATGGCTGAATAATTTATGAATATAGTTGTATAATTGCCAATTATTATATTATTGTTTAAGTACACTGTAAAAAAAACAAAATTTATGGTAAAAAATAAATAAATTGTACTGTAAAATGTTCAGTGGTTTCTGTGTATTTTCATTTTAAAACTTTTGGTAACACTTTAGTAAGGGGAACACATATTCACCATTAATTAATTGCTTATTAACATGCAAATTAGTAACATATTGGCTCTTAATTAGTCATTATTTAGTACTTATTAATGCCTTATTCTGCATGGCCTTATTATACAACCAGTAAGACATTAACTAAAAGTCTTCCCTCAATAACCTCAGAATTATTGCTTATTAGTAACCCTAACACCTAACCCTTATATGTTCCCCTAGGGTCCAAATAACTCTAAATTAACTCTTTGTTATTTTAATAAGCAACTATTTAATGGTGAATATGTTCCCCATACTAAAGTGTTACCAAACTTTTATTATATACACAAAATACCTATTCCTCTCAAATAATGTTCACAAATATATCTAAATCTGTGTTAGTGAGCATTTCTTCTTTGCCAAGATAATCCATCCCACATCACAGGTGGAGCATTTCAAGATGCTATTTAAAGGCCTACTGAAATGAATTTAAACGGGGATAGCAGATCCATTCTATGTGTCATACTTGATCATTTTGCGATATTGCCATATTTTTGCTGAAAGGATTTAGTATAGAACAACGACGATAAAGTTCGCAACTTTTGGTCTCTGATAAAAAAAAAAGCCTTGCCCCTACCGGAGGTAGCGTGACGTAGTTAGTTGATCAACTCTTCATATTTTCCTATTGTTTTCAATGCAGCTAGAGCGATTCAGACCGAGAAAGCGACGATTACCCCATTAATTTGAGCGAGGATGAAAGATTTGTGGATGAGGAACGTTAGAGTGACGGACTAGAATGCAGTGCAAGACATATCTTTTTTCGCTCTGACCGTAACTTAGGTACAAGCTGGTTCATTGGATTCCACACTCTCTCCTTTTTCTATTGTGGATCACGGATTTGTATTTCAAACCACCTCGGATACTATATCCTCTTGAAAATGAGAGTCGAGAACGCGAAATGGACATTCACAGTGACTTTTATCGCCACGATAATACATCGACAAAACACTTTAGCTACGGAGCTAACGTGATAGCATCGTGCTTAACTGCATATAGAAACAAAATGAATAAATCCCTGACTGGAAGGATAGACAGAAAATCAACAATACTATTAAACCATGGACATGTAAATACACGGTTAATGCTTTCCAGCCTGGCGAAGGTTAACAATGCTGTTGCTAACGACGCCATTGAAGCTAACTTAGCTAGGGAGCTAACGTGATAGCATCGGGCTCAAATGCAGATAGAAACAAAATACATAAACCCCTGACTGGAAGGATAGACAGAAAATCAACAATACTATTAAACCATGAACATGTAAATACACGGTTAATGCTTTCCAGCTTGGCGAAGCTTAAAAATACGGTTGCTAACGACGCCATTGAAGCTAACTTAGTATAACGGGACCTCACAGAGCTATGATAAAAACATTAGCGCTCCACCTACGCCAGCCAGCCCTCATCTGCTCATCAACACCCGTGCTCACCTGCGTTCCAGCGATCGACGGAAGGACGAAGGACTTCACCACGATCATCCGTGCGGTCGGTGGCTAGCGTCGGCTAGCGCGTCTGCTATCCAAGTAAGTCCTCCTGGTTGTGTTGCTGCAGCCAGCCGCTAATACACCGGTCCTACCTACAACTTTCTTCTTTGCAGTCTTCATTGTTCATTAAACAAATTGCAAAAGATTCACCAACACAGATGTCCAGAATACTGTGGAATTATGAGATGAAAACAGAGCTATTTTGTATTGGATTCAATGGGGTACCGATACTTCTGTTTCACTGGCTACGTCACGCGCATACGTCATCATCCAAAGGCGTTTTCAACCGGAAGTTTAGCGGGAAATTTAAAATTGCACTTTATAAGTTAACCCGGCCGTATTGGCATGTGTTGCAATGTTAAGATTTCATCATTGATATATAAACTATCAGACTGTGTGGTCGGTAGTAGTGGCTTTCAGTAGGCCTTTAAACAGCATGATTATTGCACAGGTGTGCCTTAGGCTGCCCACAATAAAAGGCCAAGCTGAAACGTGCAGTTTTATCACCCAGCACAATGCCACAGATGTCGCAAGTTTTGTGGGAGTGTGCAGTTGGCATACTGACTGCAGGAATGTCCACCAGAGCTGTTGCCCGTAAATTGAATGGTTATTTCTCTACCATAAACCGACTCCAAAGGCGTTTCACAGAATTTGGCAGTACATCCAACCGGCCTCACAACTACAGAACCACACCAGCCCAGAACCTCCACATCCAGCAGGTGCACCTCCATGATTGTCTGAGATCATCCACCCGGACAGCTGCTGCAGCAATTGGTTTGCATAACAAAATAATTTCTGCACAAGCTGTGAGAAACCGTCTCAGGGAAGCTCATCTGAATGCTTGTCATCCTCGTCAATCTGAGTGCAGTTCGTCGTCGTAACCGACTTGAGTGGGCAAATTCTCACGTTTGATGGCGTCTGGCACATTAGTGAGGCGTTCTCGTCACAGATGAATCTCGGTTTTCACTGTTCAGAGCAGATGGCAGTGTGTGGCGTCGTGTAGGAGAGTGGTTTTGAATCGAGTGGCCCATGGTGAGGGTGGGGTTTTGTTATGGGCAGGTGTATGTTATGGACCACAAACGCAAGTGCATTTTATTGATGGCAGTTTGAGGAGTGGACCAACATTCCCACAGGCTACAATCAACAACCTGATCAACGTTATGCCAAGGAGATGTGTGGCAACTAGTGGTCACACCAGATACCGGCTACTTTTCTGACCCCACCAGACACCCAATTAAGCAAAACTGCACATTTGAGAGTGGCCTTTTATTGTAAGCAGCCTAAAGCACACCCGTGCAATAATCATGCTGTTTAATCAGCATCTTGATATGCACTGTAAAAAAAATTCTGTAAAAAAAACGTTCATCTACTGGCAGCTACGGCTGCCAAACGAAAACCATAAAATTAAAGTAAAACATTGTAAACCAAATAATGGTCAAAAACGTTATATTTACAGAAATTTTCATGAAACGTTTTGCGGAAAAATATCTTAATTTTACACATTTTTACGAAATTATTAAAATCAACCACCTTTAATAAAGTGACGATGCAAACAGTTCTGCAGAAAAATACCTTTATTCTACAGCAGGGGTCACCAACGCGGTGCCCGCGGGCACCAGGTAGCCCGTAAGGACCAGATGAGTAGCCCGCCGGCCTGTTCTAAAAATAGCTCAAATAGCAGCACTAACCAGTGAGCTGCCTCTATTTTTTAAATTGTATTTATTTACTAGAAAGCTGGTCTCGCTTTGCCCGACATTTTTGATTCTAAGAGAGACAAAACTCAAATAGAATTTGAAAATCCAAGGAAATATTTTAAAGACTTGGTCTTCACTTGTTTAAATAAATTCATACATTTTTTTTACTTTGCTTCTTATAACTTTCAGAAAGA
Organism: Entelurus aequoreus; assembly: GCF_033978785.1. Lineage (NCBI taxonomy): Eukaryota > Metazoa > Chordata > Actinopteri > Syngnathiformes > Syngnathidae > Entelurus > Entelurus aequoreus. The sequence goes on along the minus strand of NC_084756.1, from coordinate 31,796,492 downwards.
CAATTTTAGGAAAAAATACAACCTTAAAAATGATTTTAGGATTTTTAAATACATATACCTTTTTACCTTTTAAATTTCTTCCTCTTCTTTCCTGACAATTTAAATCAATGTTCAAGTACATTTATTTTTTTTATTGTAAAGAATAATAAATACATTTTAATTTAATTTTTCATTTTAGCTTCTGTTTTTTCGACGAAGAATATTTGTGAAATATTTCTTCAAACTTATTATGATTAAAATTCAAAAAAATTATTCGGGCAAATATATAAAATCTGTAGAATCAAATTTAAATCTTATTTCAAAGTCTTTTGAATTTCTTTTAAAATTTTTGTTCTGGAAAATATAGAAGAAATAATGATTTGTCTTTGTTAGAAATATAGCTTGGTCCAATTTGTTATACATTGGATTTTAACCTATTTAAAACATGTCATAAAAATTCTAAAATTAATCTTAATCAGGAAAAATTACTAATGATGTTCCATAAAGTCTTTTAAAAAATTTTTCAAAAAGATTCGAATTAGCTAGTTTTTCTCTTCTTTTTTTCGGTTGAATTTTGAATTTTAAAGAGTCGAAATTGAAGATAAACTATGTTTCAAAATTTAATTGTCATTTTTTTTCGTGTTTTCTCCTCTTTTAAACCGTTCAATTAAGTGTAAATATCATTAATTATTAATAATAACATAGAGTTAAAGGTAAATTGAGAAAATTGACTATTTCTGGCAATTTATTTAAGTGTGTATCAAACTGGTAGCCCTTCGCATTAATCAGTACCCAAGAAGTAGCTCTTGGTTTCAAAAAGGTTGGTGACCCCTGCTCTACAGAGTTTTTCCAAATTATTATGATCAAACACCTTTAATGAAGTGACAATGCTGCCAATTCCACAGAAAAATACCATTATTTTACAGATTTTTTCTGAATTGTTAAGATCAACCACCTTTAATAAAGTGACGATACAAACAGTTCTGCAGAAAAATACCTTTATCGTTAGTATGGACATAGACTTTTATATAACAAGCTACATATTTAATGAAAGATAATTACTGTAATTTTACATGAATTTGAAAGTAATTTAAGAAAACAGAAAATGCTATGTATAATTAATTTGGTATCTTTCTGTTAAAAAAAATAGAAATATACATAGTTTGTCATTACTGGTGTGATGCCTTCACAATGTGGAATATATATGGTTTTTTTGTCAATCGCTTTTTATTGACAGAGGTTATAGCCGTTTTCCATCCATGTTAGTGTAAAGACAGAAATGAAGAGCGGAACTAATGTGTAGTGAAGTAGTTGTCCGTAGGTCCCGTTTTAGGTGTGGGTATTTCCTCCCCCTCCCCTCAGAGGAAACTTGGGAAGCTTCAGGGATTGTTCGTGTCTTCACTCTTCTTAAACATTGCCTGTGTTTTCCAGGGGTTAGACTATGAACACAACCTTTTGTCTACTGAACTCACTCGCCTGTGAGACCGGTAACAAATAGTGGGGGCTCGTCCGGGATCTCTCGTCCACTTAAGAGGAGGAGTTGATCCAGAGATATCAGAACCGTAAACTTACTTAAAATAACAGGCGGATTGTTTATTTACAGATAATGTCTTCAATTCTACAGTTTTATAAACTATTTTTAAAAAAAAAGAAAAATTACAGTAGAAATTTAGAGTAAATTAACCATAAAAATAGGATTTTTTTTTTTACAGTGTGCCACACCTGTGAGGTGAGATGAATCATTACCTTGGCAAAGAAGAAATGCTCACTAACACAGCTTTAGACACATTTGTGAACAATATTTGAGAGGAATAGGTCTTTTGTGTGTATAGTAAAAGTTTTAGATGAAAAATGGGAGCAAATATAAGAGTGTTTGCATTTGTTCAGAGTATGCAATAGTCCAAATAATGAAAAAGAGAGGACCTAAAATGGGACCTTGAGGAACACCGCGAGTATAACGAGAGAAAGTTGAACAAATGACTTCTGACAAGCTACAGCAACACCTTAGTTACATAAATCACTTACGAAAAACACATTATCGTATCCCATTGGATTGAGTTTTTCCTTGCCCTGATGTGGGATCTGAGCCGAGGATGTCGTTGTGGCTTGTGCAGCCCTTTGAGACACTCGTGATTTAGGGCTATATAAATACATTTTGATTGATTGATTGATTGATTAAAAGTGTTTGCAACTACATGTAGTGGAAAAAGGGGTCGGATTAAATAAACTCTGCTTCTTCCTGCTCCTTTTCGAACATGTTGAAAAGAGAAACCGGGGCGGTATGGTGTAGTGCAGGGGTCACCAACGCGGTGCCCGCGGGCACCAGGTCGCCCGTAAGGACCAGATGAGTCGCCCGCGGGCCTGTTCTAAAAAAAAAAAAAAAAAAATGTAAAAAAAAAAAAACGTTTTTTTTTTTTTTTTTTTAATTAAATCTACATAGAAAAAACACAAGATACACTTTCAATCAGTGCATCAACCCAAATAACCTCCCCCATGCACACTCATCCACACAAAAGGGGTTATTTCTTTCTGCTACCAATATTCTGGTTCCCACAACATAGACAACACATCTGCAAGGGACACAGTCCCTGAAGCACACATGATTGTATAGGCTGCTGGTCCACTAACATTTTCATTAATTACTATTTTTTATGTAATTATTTTTATATTGTTTTACTTTCTTTTTTATCCAAGAAAATGTTTTTTATTTATTTATCTTATTTTATTTTATTTTTTTAAAAAAGGGCCTTATCTTCAACAGACCAGGTTGTCAATGAAATTAGATTTTTTTAAAGGGTTTTTAAAACCAGGCCCAGTCCAGATAATGTCCAAGTCGGACTCAGCAACACACACCTTCATTCATGTACACAGAAAAAAAATTAGGGAACACAACAGATTGCATATAATTTATAAACAAAACACTTTGCATTCCATTCGAAAGGACGTTCCCTTTAGATTTCCGATCCTTAACATTTTACATTTATCATAATTAAGCTTAAGGCCAGATTGCTGTGAAAATATGTCCAAAAGATTAAGAAGGTTCCGCAAACAATGAGGAAAAATCTTATCTTTGTGAATCAGCCTTTTCTGACATGAACTTCATCAAGAACAAACACAGAACACGCCTCACTGATGCACATCTGCAAGACTCACTCAGAGTTGCAGTGTCAAGTTACACACCAGAGTACAACACACTAGTTAACAGCATGCAATGCCAGGCTTCCCACTAACTGACAAAGAAACAGATAACAGATTTGGTGTCCAGTTCAAAGTGTGACATGATTTAAAAATTTGAGAGTTTACTTTTGTATTTTACTTGAGTTATTATTTGTACAAACATGGTGCAAAGTAATTCATGATTTGTTAAAAAATGTTAGTGGCTAGCTAGTTAAAATGGGATATTGTGATTTCACAAGACTGTCTTAGAAGTGATCATTTGAAAATGTTAAATTTGAAAAATGTGCACTTATAGAGAAATTATAAAAATAAAGTGTTGCATATTGATATTTATCTGTTTCTATATACATTTATTGTGAGAAATCATTAAGATGATCAGTGTTTCCACAAAGATAAATATCATTAATTATTAATAATAACAGAGTTAAAGGTAAATTGAGCAAATTGGCTACTTCTGGCAATTTATTTAAGTGTGTATCTATCTGGTAGCCCTTCGCATTAATCAGTACCCAAGAAGTAGCCCTTGGTTTCAAAAAGGTTGGTGACCCCTGGTGTAGTGGGTAGAGCGGCAGTGCCAGAAACCTGAGGGTTGCAGGTTCGCTCCCCGCCTCTTGACATCCAAATCGCTGCCGTTGTGTCCTTGGGCAGGACACTTCACCTATGCTCACACTGGTGAATGAATGAATGATAGGTGGTGGTCGGAGGGGCCGTATGCGCAAACTGACAGCCTTGCTTCCGTCAGTCTACCCCAGGGCAGCTGTGGCTACAAATGTAGCTTACCACCACCAGGTGTGAATGAATGATGGGTTTCCACTTCTCTGTGAGCGCTTTAAGTATCTAACAATAGAAAAGTGCGATATAAAATCCAATCCATTATTATTACCGTATTTTTCGGACTATAAGTCGCAGTTTTTTTCATAGTTTGGCCGGGGGTGCGACTTATGTGTGAAATTATTAACACTTTGCCGTAAAACATCTAATAATATTATTTAGCTCATTCACGTAAGAGACTAGACCGGGGGTCGGCAACCCGCGGCTCTAGAGCCGCTTGCGGCTCTTTAGCGCCGCCCTAGTGGCTCTCTAGAGATTTTTCAAAAATGTTTGAAGAATGGAAAAAGATGAGGGGAAAAAAATCAATTTTTTTGTTTTAGTATGGTTTGTGTAGGAGGACAAACATGACACAAACCTCCCTAATTGAAATAAAGCACACTGTTTATATTAAACATGCTTCACTGATTCGAGTATTTGGCGAGCGCCGTTTTGTCCTACTAATTTTGGCGGTCCCTGAACTCACCGTATAGTTTGTTTACATGTATAACTTTCTCCGACTTTCTAGGACGTGTTTTATGCCACTTCTTTTTCTGTCTCATTTTGTCCACCACACTTTTAACGTCGTGCATGAGTGCACAAAGGTGAGTTTTGTTGATGTTATTGACTTGTGTGGAGTGCTAATCAGACATATTTGGTCACTGCATGACTGCAAGCTAATCGATGCTAACATGCTATTTAGGCTAGCGATATGTACATATTGCATCATTATGCCTCATTTGTAGGTATATTTGAGGTCATTTAGTTTCCTTTAAGTCCTCTTAATTAAATGTATATCTCATGACACATGTAATATGGCTTTTAATTTTTTGCGGCTCCAGACAGATTTGTTTTTGTATTTGTGGTCCAATATGGCGCTTTCAACATTTTGGGTTGGCGACCCCTGGACTAGACGTATAAGATTTCATGGGATTTAGCGATTAGGAATGACAGATTGTTTGGTAAACGTATAGCATGTTCTATATGTAACCCTTGAAGCTGGCTTCCCCTATCCCGGGTCCGTCTAGTCCTCGGTCTCCCTATGAAGTCTCTGCGTTGTGTATTGTATTTTTGTGTGCGTGGGAAGACGGAGAGAAAGACCAGGCAAGGAAGCATAGGATCTGGGTGGAGTCGTCTTTATCTCAAATCTTCACCTTTAGAAAAGACATGGAGTTGTCACTAAAATAAAAAATATGTCACACTATAACACTTTATATCCTATAAAATAGACTTCTCTCATCGTGACCAGTAATATACCCAGCAGGTAACGTGTGTGTGTGTGTGTGTGTGTGTGTGTGTGTGTGTGTGTGTGTGTGTGTGTGTGTGTGTGTGTGTGTGTGTGTGTGTGTGTGTGTGTGTGTGTGTGTGTGTGTGTGTGTGTGTGTGTGTGTGTGTGTGTGTGTGCGTGAGTGGATAATCATATGAAAAGAACCAAAACATGTCCTAGCATAACATGCTTCTGGGCTACCACACACACTGGCATAAAAACTAGGCATGTCCGATAATGGCTTTTTGCCGATATCCGATATTCCGATATTGTCCAACTCTTTAATTACCGATACCGATATCAACCGATACCGATATCAACCGATATATGCAGTCGTGGAATTAACACATTATTATGCCTAATTTGGACAACCATGTATGGTGAAGATTAGGTACTTTTAAAAAATAAATAAAAAATAAGATAACTAAATTAAAAACATTTTCTTGAATAAAAAAGAAAGTAAAACAATATAAAAACAGTTACATAGAAACTAGTAATTAATGAAAATGAGTAAAATTAACTGTTAAAGGTTAGTACTATTAGTGGACCAGCAGCACGCACAATCATGTGTGCTTACGGACTGTATCCCTTGCAGACTGTATTGATATATATTGATATATAATGTAGGAACCAGAATATTGATAACAGAAAGAAATGGGGGGAGGGAGGTTTTTTGGGTTGGTGCACTAATTGTAAGTGTATTTTGTGTTTTTTATGTTGATTTAATAAAAAAACAAAACAAACAAAAAAACGATACAGATAATTAAAAAAAACGATACCGATAATTTCCGATATTACATTTTAACGCATTTATCCCTAATAGAAACTTAACAAAATCTACAGTCTCTTCACAATTTACAAAACCCCCACCTTAATACAACTCTTAGCCATCATATGTTGTGAATAAATCTTCTTAATAGTGCAAAACAATAACTTTTGTTCATCTTTTAACTGGGGAGCCTGGTCCCTTCCTGCTTACCTTTAGAAAAGACATGGAGTTGTGACCTAAGATGGCCACAACCAACGAAGAAGAACATTCACAGACAACAGTGAACAGACCACGAAGTGGCGCCCCCTGGAGGCTTCCCTAACAACTGTCCCAACCTTCTGAAAGAACCTCTGCAGACTCCCCACATCAGTTCACCTCCTTACACCTATGTTATTGTTATTTGAATGACTCTTACCATAATATGTTACGTTAACATACCAGGCACGTTCTCAGTTGGTTATTTATGCCTCATATAACGTACACTTATTCAGCCTGTTGTTCACTATTCTTTATTTATTTTAAATTGCCTTTCAAATGTCTATTCTTGGTGTTGGCTTTTATCTAATACATTTCCCCCAAAAAATGCGTCTTATACTCCAGTGTGACTTATATATGTTTTTTCCCTTCTTTATTATGCATTTTCGGCCGGTGCGACTTATACTCCGGAGCGACTTATAGTCGGAAAAATACGGTACTATTATTATGTAGTGGAAAAGGGGTCGGATTAAATAAACTCTGCTTCTTCCTGCTCCTTTTCGAACATGTTGAAAAGAGAAACCGGAAACTGTGATGCATCATGTTGCATAGACACTGTGTGCACTGCAAAAACTGAAATCTAAGTAAGATGAAATATCTCAAATAAGGGTGATATTTGCTTATTTTCTGTCTGATAAGATAATTCTTCTCACTAAGCAGATTTTATGTTAGAGTGTTTTACTTGTTTTAAGGGTTTTGGTCCTAAATGATCTAGGTAAGATATTACAGCTTGTTGCTGAGATTTGATGACCTATATTGAGTAAAACATGCTTGAAACTAGAATATCAAGTGTTGCAAAGCTGTGTCATCAACACTCACAAGTATAAAACTACTTTTTTAAAGTAATAATTTCTTATTTCAAGCATGAAATAAAAAAATCATGACTTTGACACAATTTTGTCTCATAATTAAAACGTATGACAGCCAAATGGACTTTTGCTGTTTTATTTTCAATGGAACAATAGAAAATACGTACTCATAAAGTAGTACAGTTGGCACAGTACAGCAAACTGACAGTTAATATTTAAACATTTCACATGTGACATTTCAAACTATTTTGAACAGAAATAGTTCATTCATATTCAGATGAATTCTTCAAAATTACAATAAAAAATGTTTTGGCCGGGCTGTATATATGCGCACTAATTGACTGAAAGAGCACGCGCTTGGCGCGATGATGTCATGTTATCCATGGAAAAATGCATTTTTACACTGCAAAAAGTCAGTGTTCAAAAACAAGAAAAAAAATTACAAAAATGAGGGGTATTTTATTTGAACTAAGCAAAATTATCTCCCAATAGAACAAGAAAATTTGGCTTGTCAAGACTTTCCAAAACAAGTAACATTAGCTAACCTCAATGAACCCAAAAATACCTTCAAATAAGTATATTCTCATTAATAACAAGTGCACTTTTCTTGGTAGAAAAAAAAAGAGACCATTTTGCTCAATATGTTGAAAAATATTCTTAAATTAAGTAAATGCTAGTCCCATTATCTTGACGTAATGTAATGCGCTCAGCATCATGATTTTTTTTTTCATGCTTGAAGTAAGAAATTATTACTTTTAAAAAGTAGTTTTATACTTGTGAGTGTTGATGACACAGCTTTGCAACAGTTGATATTCTAGTTTCAAGCATGTTTTACTCAATATAGGTCATCAAATCTCAGCAACAAGCTGTACATTGCAAAAACTGCAATCTAAGTAAGATTAAATATCTCAAATAAGGGTGATATTTGCTTATTTTCTGTCTGATAAGATCATTCTTCTCACTAAGCAGATTTTATGTTAGAGTGTTTTACTTGTTTTAAGTGTTTTGGTCCTAAATGATCTCAGTAAGATATTACAGCTTGTTGCTGAGATTTGAGTAAAACATGCTTGAAACTAGAATATCAACTGTTGCAAAGCTGTGTCATCAACACTCACAAGTATAAAACTACCTTTTTAAAGTAATCATTTCTTACTTCAAGCATAAAAAAAAAAAATCATGATGCCGAGCGCATATCATTATGTCAAGATAATGGCACTAGCATTTACCATACCATACCAACTTTATTTATAAAGCCCTTTAAAAACAAGCACAGTTGAAGAACAAAGGGCTGTACACCACAAAGAAATAGAGGCAAAGGACAGACTAAAAAATAACATTTAAAACAGAAGTAAAATACACATTAAAAAAGCAAATACAAATTACCCTAAAACTTAATTTGTTAGATAAAAAGCAGTTACAAAAGTTAAAAACAGTTAAAAAAGTTAAAAAGAGTTTAAAGTCTCATGCTGGGTTAAAGGCCTACTGAAATGATTTTTTTTTTATTTAAACGGGAATAGCAGATCCATTCTATGTGTCATACTTGATCATTTCGCGATATTGCCATATTTTTGCTGAAAGGATTTAATAGAGAAAGTCGACGATAAAGTTCGCAACTTTTGCTCGCTGATTAAAAAAAAGCCTTGCCTGTACTGGAAGTAGCGTGACGTCACAGGAGCTAGTATTCCTCACAATTCCCCATTGTTTACAATGGAGCGAGAGAGATTCGGACCGAGAAAGTGATGATTACCCCATTAATTTGAGCGAGGATGAAAGATTCGTAGATGAGGAACGTTACAGTGAAGGACTTGAGAGACAGCGATGGACGTATCTTTTTTCGCTCTGACCGTAACTTAGGTACAAGCTGGCTCATTGGATTCCACACTCTCCTTTTTTTATTGCGGATCACGGATTTGTATTTTCAACCACCTGGGATACTATATCCTCTTGAAAATGAGAGTCGAGAACGCGAAATGGACATTCAGTGCCTTTTATCTCCACGACAATACATCGGCGAAATGCTTTAGCTACGAGCTAACGTGATAGCATCGTGCTTTAACTGCATATAGAAACAAAAAAATAAAGGATAGAAGGAAGGATAGATAGAAAATCGACAATACTATTAAACCGTGGACATGTAAATACACGGTTAATGCTTTCCAGGCTGGCGAAGGTTAACAATGCTGTGCTAACGACGCCATTGAAGCTAACTTAGCAACGGGACCTCACAGAGCTATGCTAAAAACATTAGCTCTCCACCTACGCCAGCCAGCCCTCATCTGCTCATCAACACCCGTGCTCACCTGCGTTCCAGCGATCGGCAGAAGGACGAAGGACTTCACCCGATGCGTTTGGCGGCCCGGAGACGTAGGAAGTCAAGGTGAGGTCGGCGGCTAGCGCTCCAACAAAGTCCTCCTGGTTGTGTTGCTGTAGTCCGCTGCTAATACACCGATCCCACCTACAACTGTCTTCTTTGCAGCCTTCATTGTTCATTAAACAAATTGCAAAAGATGTCCAAAATACTGTGGAATTATGAAATGAAAACAGAGCTTTTTGTATAGGATTCTACGGGGTACCATAACTTCCGTTACTCTGACTTCGTCACGCGCATACGTCGTCATACCGCGACGTTTCAGCCGGATATTTCCCGGGAAGTTTTAAAAGTCACTTTATAAGTTAACCCGGCCGTATTGGCATGTGTTGCAATGTTAAGATTTCATCATTGATATATAAACTATCAGACTGCGTGGTCGCTAGTAGTGTCTCACATGGAAAGGGGATTCGTTCCACTTAATAGTTTACTTAATTTAAGAATATTTTTCAACATATTGAGCAAAAAAGGTCTCTTTTTTTTTCTACTAAGAAAAGTGCACTTGTTATTAGTGAGAATATACTTATTTTAAGGTATTTTTGGGTTCATTGAGGTTAGCTAATTTTACTTGTTTTGGAAAGTCTTGACAAGCCAAATTTTCTTGTTCTATTGGCAGATAATTTTGCTTAATTCAAGTAAAATACCCCTCATTTTTGTATATTTTTTGTTCTTGTTTTTGAACGCTGACTTTTTGCATTGTGGCCTTGTTCGAAATAAAGTCCAACACAACTCAACTCAAAATGTTTGTCTCTCCAGTTCGGAACAGTCGAACAGCTCAGCTCTCGGCTACGAATATAAGACGGCATTCATAGAAGTGTGATGCTGTGTAGTCGGAGGAGTATTTGCACCCAACTTATGTTACGGCATAAACGGTCGCTCAGTGGTGAACCTTCGCTAACCTTTTCTGGTCGCTGACCTCCCATAATGACACCATGTTGCCTCTTGTTCCGTCGCACAATCGCCTATTCAAACGAGCGCCATTCATGCAGACCCCCACCCCCGCCCCCACCGCTGACCCTATTCCCGACTACTTCTGTTGTCACCCACAATATTCCCCATTCATAAAGCACGTTTGATTAGACGACGCTCGCGTTACAGCAGCCGATGATATCGTCCGAGTTAGAGGAAAACACAACAGCTGGATTTCGTCGCATGAAAAACACACGGTGGTACGTACGCCAAGGTCACAATCACGCCATTGCGCCTTCCTCTTCGTCATCCTCTCACTGGCCGACCTTCTACTTGTACTGCGCACGCTGAGATGAATGCAAGCCGGAGTGGAGAATGGAAGGCGAGGAGGAGAAGGAGGAAAAGATTGTGGGGGTAAAATGCCCTTTGACTGGTTTTTAAAGAAATATATATATACGGCTTTTAATCTGCGGAGGGAAGCTTCGTCTCCTTTCGCATCCTTCAAGGGAGCGACCTAATTGGTTAATGTTCCCATCTCATTGCCGTGTTGGCGTGGAGTGCAGATTGGCTGGAGACCCTTTTTCAATCCTCGAGTCCTACAACAGGAAGTGAGGAAAAAGCCGTGGTTGTCCAAAGTGAGGCCTGCAGCTCGTTTTTCTTCATATTAGTCCACTGCATGATCTAAACCAGGGGTCACCAACCTTTTTGAAACCAAGAGCTACTTCTTAGGTACTGATTAATGCGAAGGGCTACCAGTTTGATACACACTTCAATAAATTGCCAGAAATAGCCAATTTGCTCAATTTACCTTTAACTCTATGTTATTATTACTAATTAATGATATTTACACTTAATTGAACGGTTTGAAAGAGGAGAAAACACGAAAAAAATGACAATTAAATTTTGAAACATAGTTTATCTTCAAAATCCTATTTTTATGGTTAATTTACTCTAAATTTCTACTGTAATTTTTCTATTTTTTTTAAATAGTTTATAAAACTGTAGAATTGAAGACATTATCTGTAAATAAACAATCCGCCTGTTATTTTAAGTAATATGCTAGTAATGACAAACTATGTATATTTCTATTTTTTATTTTTTTTTAAACAAATTAATTATACATAGCATTTTCTGTTTTCTTAAATTACTTTCAAATTCATGTAAAATTACAGTGATTATCTTTCATTAAATATGTAGCTTGTTATATAAAAGTCTATGTCCATACTAACGATAAAAGTATTTTTCTGCAGAACTGTTTGTATCGTCACTTTATTAAAGGTGGCTGATCTTAACAATTCAGAAAAAAATCTGTAAAATAATGGTATTTTTCTGTGGAACTGCCAGCATTGTCACTTCATTAAAGGTGTTTGATCATAATATTTTGGAAAAACTCTGTAGAACAGGGGTCACCAACCTTTTTGAAACCAAGAGCTACTTCTTAGGTACTGATTAATGCGAAGGGCTACCAGTTTGATACACACTTCAATAAATTGCCAGAAATAGCCAATTTGCTCAATTTACCTTTAACTCTATGTTATTATTAATAATTAATGATATTTACACTTAATTGAACGGTTTGAAAGAGGAGAAAACACGAAAAAAATGACAATTAAATTTTGAAACATAGTTTATCTTCAATTTCGACTCTTTAAAATTCAAAATTCAACCAAAAAAAAGAAGAGAAAAACTAGCTAATTCGAATCTTTTTGAAATTTAAAAAAAAAGAATTTATGGAACATCATTAGTCATTTTTCCTGATTAAGATTAATTTTAGAATTTTGATGACATGTTTTAAATAGGTTAAAATCCAATCTGCACTTTGTTAGAATATATAACAAATTGGACCAAGCTATATTTCTAACAAAGACAAATCATTATTTCTTCTAGATTTTCCAGAACAAAAAGAAAAGAAAACAAAAGAAATTCAAAAGACTTTGAAACAAGTTTTAAATTTGATTCTACAGATTTTCTAGATTTGCCAGAATAATTTTTTTGAATTTTAATAATAATAAGTTTGAATAAATATTTCACAAATATTCTTCGTCGAAAAAACAGAAGCTAAAATGAAGAATTAAATTAAAATTGGCGAAGTTGGTAGAGAGTGGCTTTGCCAGCAATCGGAGTGTTGCTGGTTACTGGGGTTCAATTCCCACCTTCTACCTTCCTAGTCACGTCCGTTGTGTCCTTGGGCAAGACACTTCACCCTTGCTCCTGGTGGCTGCTGGTTAGCGCCTTGCATGGCAGCTCCCTCCATCAGTGTGTGAATGGGTAAATGTGGAAATAGTGTCAAAGCACTTTGAGTACCTTGAAGGTAGAAAAGCGCTATACAAGTATAACCCATTTATCATTTATTTATCATTATTATTCTTTACAATAAAAAAAATACATTTACTTGAACATTGATTTAAATTGTCAGGAAAGAAGGGGAAGGAATTTAAAAGGTAAAAAGGTATATGTGTTTAAAAATCCTAAAATCATTTTTAAGGTTGTATTTTTTCTCTAAAATTGTCTTTCTGAAAGTTATAAGAAGCAAAGTAAAAAAAATGTATGAAATTATTTAAACAAGTGAAGACCAAGTCTTTAAAATATTTTCTTGGATTTTCAAATTCTATTTGAGTTTTGTCTCTCTTAGAATTAAAAATGTCGGGCAAAGCGAGACCAGCTTGCTAGTAAATAAATACAATTTAAAAAATAGAGGCAGCTCACTGGTAAGTGCTGCTATTTGAGCTATTTTTAGAACAGGCCAGCGGGCTACTCATCTGGTCCTTACGGGCTACCTGGTGCCCGCGGGCACCGCGTTGGTGACCCCTGATCTAAAACATTCAATTAAATATGGACGTTATCGTGAATGCTTATTTTAGGCAGTTCTAATTTGGTACCGATATTTTGTCCTGTATTTCGATACTTTTCTAAATTTTTCTCAAGGGGACCACAAAAAATGTCATTATTGGCTTTATTTTAACCAAAAAAATCTTAGGGTACGTTAAAAACATGTTTCTTATTGCAATTTTGTCCTTAAATAAAATAGTGAACATAGTCAAGTCAAGTCAAGTCAACTTTATTTATATAGCACATTTTCAACAACTTTTTAGATTGAACCAAAGTGCTTTACAGGTTAAAAAAAAAAGCATGGAGCAAACAAAAACAAAACAACAACAAAAAAAAACTAAGCAAAACAAAAAAACAAACAAAGAACATAAACAATGAGTGTGCTAAACAAGATAGTGCAAATGCAATACGGTAAAAGGGGTCGAATAAAAAGTTTTAAAAATTTGCGGAATAAAAAAATAATAATAATAAAAGTGCGACAAATTGAAAAATACAACTAAAGCGAAGGGGTGGGAGGGGGGGGGACTAGAAATACAAGACAACTTGTCTTTTAGTAGTAAGTAAACAAACAAAGGCTCCTAATTTGGCTGCTGACATATGCAGTGACATATTGTGCCATTTCTTATTCTATTATTTTGTAAAAATTTTGAAGGACAAGCTGTAAAAATGAATTTTTAATCTGCTTGTTCATTTACTGTTAATATCTGCTTATTTTCCGTTTCAACATGTTCTATCTGCACTTCTGTTCAAATGTAATAATCACTTATTCTTCTGTTGTTTGGATACTTTACATTAGTTTTGGATGATACCACAAATGTGTTAATCAATCCGATACCAAGTAGTTACAGGATCATACATTGGTCATATTCAAAGTCCTCACGTGTCCAGCGACATATTTCCTGAGTTTATAAATATAATGTGATTTTTTTTTTAAAGAAAAAAGATTTTGTGACGATAAAAAATATCGATGTAATCATAGTAGTATCGACTAGATACGCTATTGTACTTGGTATCATTACAATGGATGCGAGGTTTACACATGGTGAGCTATTGTATCCTCCTACGGTGTGTAGTGAAGCACGTTTAGCTATTCCTCGTCCTGCGGGGATGATACTTGTAAGAAACTTACTTTATTTGTCGCCATGGAGGCGAGGATTAGTGATTTAGAAGTAGCTAAAACACTACCGACTGCGGATGGACGTTAGCCGCTAACTTGCTAGCCATGTTTTAAAGCCCCTTTTGCTGAGCAGCATTTCAGTGTTATAACTTCACCTTTATAGTTAGTTTTTAAGCCAAAATACGTCCGTTCTCCCTTTTCTGTCTACACACTGTGTCTGCTTGTAAGTACTCCGTGATTGTGCACTGCCGAATATGCTCCTCTGTTTGTAAAACCAGCAATGTCACGACGTGACGACGACGCACCGTCATGCATGTAAAAAAAAATAAAAAATGGGGAACTGATACTTTTCAAACAGAGTATAATACCGTTTTTTATTCATTAGTACCACGATAATATACTAGTACTAGTACCGGTATACCCTAGTTCTAATGTTGTGGTGATATGGGACGTGTGGTCAGGGCAGACCCACAATTGTTTTGATAGAAAAATTATAATTTTATAAAGAAATAAATGTGAATATTTGTTCAATAAACTTTGTTATTAATGTATATTATGTATGATTAAAATATTTTTTTTCTATTTTCTTAAGTAAAAATCTCAAACTTTGCACATTTTCTGATCATATACTGTAAAAGCTGATATTAAAAAAATAGTGCTGTCAAATGCAATTTTTTAAAAATCTGATTATCATCATTTGGATTAATCACAGTTAATTACTTGCTCGCATAATTAAAATTAGCTTAAGAAAAGACCCCAATAATTGTACACAAATGCAATTCTATTGTCAGAATGTCATCCAGGAACATTTTTTAAATGTTTTACTTGAATGCATGTCATTTATTTATTCAAAACTTGCTAATATTTTTACCTTAAGTTTTCCCAGGATGTATTTTGGAGTGACATTTGCCAGCAATCCCACCACACGGAGTCTCCTCACTCATTGTTGTGCTGACGAAGGCATTGATCTGATCACTGACCGTATAGCGGTTAAAGTAGAATAGTTTGTACGGTCAAAATAAAATGCGTGAATAATCTAAGTGTGTTCATGATTCATGCGATCATTTTTTGTGATTAATCGCATGAGTTAACTTGTTAATTTTGACA
>NC_084756.1:31763599-31776099 GCF_033978785.1 Entelurus aequoreus | reverse complement strand
CTTGTGCGCGCCTTTTGTTTATTCCTTTTGTTAGTGTTAAAATAAAGATGTCATTACCTTCACGCCATGTCCGGTCCAAGTTCACTTGCATCTCGGGAAAACAAACAACCCATAGTCCAAACCCAGTCGGCAGTGTTTTAGCTACTTCTAAATCACTCATCCTCGCCTCCATGGCGGACAAATAAAATAAGTTTCTTACAAGTATCATCCCTGCAGGACGAGGAATAGCTAAACATGCTTCACTACACACCGTAGCTCACCGGCGTCACAATGTAAACAAACGCCACAGGTGGATCTACACCTAACATCCACTGTAATGATACCAAGTACAGGAGCGTATGTCGCCGATACTACTATGATTACATCAATATTTTTTGGCATCACAACATCTTCTTTTGTTTTGTTTTTTATTTATATTATGTTTATAAACTCAGGGAATATGTCCCTGGACACATGAGGACTTTGAATATGACCAATGTATGATCCTGTAACTATTTGGTATCAGATCGATACCCAAATTTGTGGTATCATCCAAAACTAATGTAAAGTATCAAACAACAGAAGAATAAATGATTATTACATTTTAACTAAATAAATGCTTTAAAATGTAATATCGGAAATGATCGGTATCGTTTTGTTTTTTATCGTTATCGGTATCGTTTTTGTATTTTTTTTTTGTATTTTTTTTATTTTTATTAAATCAACATAAAAAACCCAAGATACACTTACAATTAGTGCACCAACCCAAAAAACCTCCCTCCCCCATTTACACTCATTCACACTCATTCACACAAAAGGGTTGTTTCTTTCTGTTATTAATATTCTGGTTCCTACATTATATATCAATATATATCAATACAGTCTGCAAGGAATACAGTCCGTAAGCACACATGATTGTGCATGCTGCTGGTCCAATAATAGTACTAACCTTTTACAGTTAATTTTGCTCATTTTCATTAATCACTAGTTTCTTTGTAACTGTTTTTATATTGTTTTACTTTCTTTTTTATTCAAGAAAATGTTTTTAATTTATGTATCTTATTTCATTTCATAATTTTTTTTTAAAAAGGACCTTATATTCACCGTACCTGGTTGTCCAAATTAGGCATAATAATGTGTTAATTCCACGACTGTATGTATCGGTATCGGTTGATATCGGTATCGGTAATTAAGAGTTGGACAATATCGGAGAAAAAAAGCCATTATCGGACATCCCTAATTTTAACAGAAGTGTTGATATAACATGTTAAGAGAGAAAGTAAGCAGATATTAACAGTAAATGAACAAGTAGATTAATAATTCATTTTCTACCACTTGTCCTTAATAATGTTGACAAAATAATAGAATGGAAAATGACACAATATGTTACTGCATATGTCAGCAGCTAAATTAGGAGCCTTTGTTTGCTTACTTACTACTAAAAGACAAGTTGTCTTGTATGTTCACTATTTTATTTAAGGACAAACTTGTAATAAGAAACATATGTTTAATGTACCCTAAGATTTTTTGCCAATAATGCCATTTTTGTGGTCCCCTTTTATTTAGAAAAGTACCCAACTGTATCAATCAACTTCATGGATATTCATTTATTTCTCCCATTGTATGACATCGCTTGTGTAAAATCCACTTCAGAGAAAATAATCTGACAATCAAGGATTCTCTATCTCTCTCTTTCCCCTCCAAGAGTCATTCTCATCAGCGCAAATGACGCGCCCTGCATTTTTAGCTAAGTGGGAACAAAGGCATCTCTGCCATCTTGTAACGTTACATAAGCCACTCTCCGCTCACTGACACACTTTGCAACAAGCAAGCGGGTTACGTAACAGCTCCATCACTTTGCCCGGGCATTTTGTAACCAAAGCAACTTAAGTCGGCACAAAGGAATTCTTACGAGCGAAGCAAAAGCACATCGGATTCCTGCCTTTGTGGGGGTTTTTTTTGGTGTTTTTTTTAATAATAGCAATAAAAAGGTACAGCTGTAGAGAATTTCCTGCTTCTGGTGGTGACTCACAGGAAGTGGAAAAGTGAATAAATAAGGTGCACAAACACGGAGCGTGCACAAGCTCGCACACGCTGGAGCATAAACACTCATAGTGTGTGTGTGTGTGTATGTGTGTGTGTTCTTGTATTTCTACCCTTCTTGAGACATCAACAAGGAAAAGTAGCTTCCATATGAGGACCGGTGAACAAGTTAGGACATAAATCATGGTGCCAATACGGGAAACCATTGCATCTAATAGAGAATGTCTCATTTGCACCCCTGGTGGTGAAATCTATCGAAATTAAGGTGGTCCCAAAAAGGAGGGATTTTTCAAATTGACTCTGTTGCAAGTCTTGTGTATTCTTTGTAACTTGTTTTTGTGTGCTATGGCTATTGAGGTTTTTTTTTCCCCGGTCTCAGTCCGGACCCCCTCCCCGGGAGTCCAACCTTAGACTAAATATTGTTGTCCCCACCAATGTTTACCTGTTTTTCACCTTTTTAAGGGGCGCCGGAAGTTGGCTGACCCGTCAGCGGTCCTGTTCTGTCTCCCTGAGTGGGACCGTGCTGAAAACTGTGTGTCGGTTTTAAAATTGCTCCCCCTCTGGTCAACATATGAAATAACAAGTGTGCGTAAAAAGTTGAAGTGCTTCCCCTCTGGCCAACATATGTAATAACAAGTCTGTGTAAGAAATTGAAATGCGCCCCCTTTGACCAAAATGAATAAAATGAATAAAATAAATATGTATATGGAGACATACTGTAATAACTTGAAGTATATAATAAAGATTAAAAACCAATTACAAAAAAATAAAATAAAATAAATAAACGCATACTTTTTCTATATTTGCTTAGTATGTATATATTAATAATGTTATAAATACAAATCTTGATCTAACTGGAAAGGGTGGTCCTACAGAGGTAGACATTTTTCGGAGGTCTCAAGAAGTCAACAAATACAAAAGTGTGTGTGTGTGTGTGTGTGTGTTCTTTTATTTCTACCCTTCTTGAGACATCAACAAGGAAAAGTACCTTCCATGTGAGGACCGGTGAACAAGTTAGGACATAAATCATGGTGCCAATACGGGAAACCATTGCATCTAATAGAGAATGTCTCATTTGCACCCCTGGTGGTGAAATCTATCGAAATTACGGTGGTCCCAAAAAGGAGGGATTTTTCAAATTGACTCTGTTGCAAGTCTTGTGTATTCTTTGTAACTTGTTTGTGTGTGCTATGGCTATTGAGGTTTTTTTCCCCCGGTCTCAGTCCGGACCCCCTACCCGGGAGTCCAACCTTAGACTAAATATTGTTGTCCCCACCAATGTTTACCTGTTTTCCACCTTTTTAAGGGGCGCCGGAAGTTGGCTGACCCGTCAGCGGTCCTGTTCTGTCTCCCTGAGTGGGACCGTGCTGAAAACTGTGTGTCGGTTTTAAAAGTGCTCCCCCTCTGGTCAACATATGAAATAACAAGTGTGCGTAAAAAGTTGAAGTGCTTCCCCTCTGGCCAACATATGTAATAACAAGTGTGTGTAAGAAATTGAAATGCGCCCCCTTTGACCAAAATGAATAAAACGAATAAAATAAATATGTATATGGAGACATACTGTAATAACTTGAAGTATATAATAAAGATTAAAAACCAATTACAAAAAAATTAAATAAAATAAATAAACGCTTCCTTTTTCTATATTTGCTTAGTATGTATATATTAATAATGTTATAAATACAAATCTTTATCTAACTGGAAAGGGTGGTCCTACAGAGGTAGACATGTTTCGGAGGTCTCAAGAAGTCAACAAATACAAAAGTGTGTGTGTGTGTGTGTGTGTGTGTGTGTGTGTGTGTGTGTGTGTGTGTGTGTGTGTGTGCGTGCGTGTGTGTGTGTGTGTGTGTGTGTGTTCTTGTATTTCTACCCTTCTTGAGACATCAACAAGGAAAAGTACCTTCCATGTGAGGACCGGTGAACAAGTTAGGACATAAATCATGGTCCCAATACGGAAAACCATTGCATCTAATAGAGAATGTCTCATTTGCACCCCTGGTGGTGAAATCTATCTAAATTACGGTGGTACCAAAAAGGAGGGATATTTCAAATTGACTCTGTTGCAAGTCTTGTGTATTCTTTGTAACTTGTTTGTGTGTGCTATGGCTATTGAGGTTTTTTTTCCCCGGTCTCAGTCCGGACCCCCTCCCCGGGAGTCCAACCTTAGACTAAATATTGTTGTCCCCACCAATGTTTACCTGTTTTCCACCTTTTTAAGGGGCGCCGGAAGTTGGCTGACCCGTCAGCGGTCCTGTTCTGTCTCCCTGAGTGGGACCGTGCTGAAAACTGTGTGTCGGTTTTAAAAGTGCTCCCCCTCTGGTCAACATATGAAATAACAAGTGTGCGTAAAAAGTTGAAGTGCTTCCCCTCTGGCCAACATATGTAATAACAAGTGTGTGTAAGAAATTGAAATGCGCCCCCTTTGACCAAAATGAATAAAATGAATAAAATAAATATGTATATGGAGACATACTGTAATAACTTGAAGTATATAATAAAGATTAAAAACCAATTACAAAAAAATAAAATAAAATAAATAAACGCATACTTTTTCTATATTTGCTTAGTATGTATATATTAATAATGTTATAAATACAAATCTTTATCTAACTAGAAAGGGTGGTCCTACAGAGGTAGACATTTTTCGGAGCTCTCAAGAAGTCAACAAATACAAAAGTGTGTGTGTGTGTGTGTGTTCTTGTATTTCTACCCTTCTTGAGACATCAACAAGGAAAAGTAGCTTCCATGTGAGGACCGGTGAACAAGTTAGGACATAAATCATGGTGCCAATACGGGAAACCATTGCATCTAATAGAGAGTGTCTCATTTGCACCCCTGGTGGTGAAATCTATCTAAATTAGGATGGTCTCAAAAAGGAGGGATTTTTCAAATTGACTCTGTTGCAAGTCTTGTGTATTCTTTGTAACTTGTTTGTGTGTGCTTCCCCTCTGGTCAACACATGTAATAACAAATGTGTGTAAATTAACTGAATTAACGAATTACATATTACAAAACTGTTGTGTATACTAATTCACAGATGCTATTTTATTATATAAAAATGTCAGTAAATGATTCTATATATTTGTAAACGCTCTGAAGTGGGAAAGGGGTAGGATTAAATAAGCTTTGCTTCTTTCTAATCCTTTTCGGACATGATGAAAAGTGAAATTGTGATGCATTATACTGTATCAATCAATCAATCAATCAATGTTTATTTATATAGCCTTAAATCACAAGTGTCTCAAAGGGCTGTACAAGCCACAACGACATCCTCGGTACAGAGCCCACATAAGTGTGTTTTATTTTATTTATCAAAACATATTTTGCGTCTCATAAATATTTCATAAATGTTATTATATGTTATTTACTTATAATTATTATAAGTGCGTTCATGTTCGAAATAAACCAAAAGAAAGAAAGAAAGAAAGAAAGAAAGAAAGAAAGAAAGAAAGAAAGAAAGAATGAAATTGAAATGCGGCCCCTTTGGCCAAATTAAAAAGAAAAAATTATACATATACTGTATATATATATATATATATATATATATATATATATATATATATATATATATATATATATATATATATATATATATATATATATATATGTATATATATATATATATATATATATATATATACAGTATATATATATATATATATATATATATATATATATATATATATATATATATATATATATATATATATATATACATATATATATATATATATATATATATATATATATATATATATATATATATATATAGACATACTGTCATAACTAGAAGTAAATAATGAAAATTAAAAAACAATTACAAAAAAAATAAAAAATACC
Source organism: Entelurus aequoreus (assembly GCF_033978785.1). NCBI lineage: Eukaryota > Metazoa > Chordata > Actinopteri > Syngnathiformes > Syngnathidae > Entelurus > Entelurus aequoreus. Next base: position 31,770,237 of record NC_084756.1, on the reverse strand, counting down.
GAAAAGCTTACCTTTTTTATATTTGCACAGTTTGTATATATTATTAGTGTTGTAAATACAAATCTTTATACATCTACAAAGGGTGGTCCTAAAGAGGTAGGGATTTTTTGGTGATCTCAATAAGGTAAGCAATACAAGAAAGTGTGTGTGTGTGCGTGTGTGCGTTTGTTGTGACTTGTGAAGCAATCTTTCAAAATGGGTGTGGCGGCGCTAGTAGCAAGTAAGAGATGGGAAAGTAATTTAGTACTTTTCTGTGTAAGCGTTATAAATTCAGACTATGCTGCCGCTATGAGTAAAGCCTTTCACGGCGGCCATTAATATTTGACAGCAAACATGGCTTTTTTTTTTTTTATCAGAGCAACATTTTTCTCATGACTTTCCTCTGCTGCACGTGTAGGTCGGCCTCGTGTCGCGCTACATTACAGGCTTTTGCTTTTATCTCCAGGCCTCCTTTAACTACCTGCTCGCCACCCTGAGGTCTTCAACGAAGATGTTTAAGACAAAGCATTTAGTCGTCCTCTTCAATCATAACGTCCACATGTTTCCGACTCGTCAGTCGTGTGATGCAAAATGTCGAAACATCTGCATCATCATGTCTACGCCCGCAACGTATTTACGATGGACCGGACACATAATCAATGATGGTCATTGTTCACTGGTCCTACAAAAAACTTTTCTGAAAAATGCATCATCCCATGTGCATCTGATATTGGACTTAAAAAAACAAGTTATTGAAAATAATAATATTGACCTTATAAGTCATAAGGTCGCGCCTGCATTTTTTTGTTTCAACATGTATTACATGTTTAATTTGAATTAATTATATCATTAATTATTATATTGCAAATATTACTACTACTAAATTGGACCATAGTCAGACCAAGGCGCTAGTAATTGCGCTCACCCTTTAGAGCACAGCCTGTCTCAACCTACAGAATAATTAATTAATTACCTTTTATATTTATTATAATATAATACGAATATAATTGAAATCATAAGTCAGGGGTCACCAACCTTTTTGAAACCTAGAGCTACTTCTTGGGTACTGATTAATGCAAAGGGCTACCAGTTTGATACACACTTAAATAAATTGCCAGAAATAGCCAATTTGCTCAATTTACCTTTAACTCTATGTTATTATTAATAATTAATTATATTTACACTTAATTGAACGGTTTAAAAGAAGAGAAAACACGAAAAAAATGACAGTTAAATTTTGAAACATAGTTTATCTTCAATTTCGACTCTTTAAAATTCAAAATTCAACCGAAAAAAAGAAGAGAAAAACTTAAAAAAAGAATTTATGGAACATCATTAGTAATTTTTCCTGATTAAGATTAATTTTAGAATTTTGATGAAATGTTTTAAATAGGTTAAAATCCAATCTACACTTTGTTAGAATATATAACAAACAATATATAACAAACAAAGCTATATTTCTAACAAAGACAAATCATTATTTCTTCTTGATTTTCCAGAACAAAAATTTTAAAAGAGAATCAAAAGACTTTGAAATAAGATTTAAATTTGATTCTACAGATTTTCTAGATTTGCCAGAATAATTGTTTTTAATTTTAATCATAATAAGTTTGAAGAAATATTTCACAAATATTCTTCGTCGAAAAAACAGAAGCTAAAATGAAGAATTAAATTAAAATGTATTTATTATTCTTTACAATAAAAAATATTTTTTTACTTGAACATTGATTTAAATTGTCAGGAAATAAGACGAAGGAATTTAAAAGGTGAAAAAGGTATATGTGTTTAAAAATCCTAAAATCATTTTTAAGGTTGTATTTTTTCTCTAAAATTGTCTTTCTGAAAGTTATAAGAAGCAAAGTAAAAAAATTAATGAATTTATTTAAACAAGTGAAGATCAAGTCTTTAAAATATTTTCTTGGATTTTCAAATTCTATTTGAGTTTTGTCTCTCTTAGAATTAAAAATGTAGGGAAAAGCGAGACCAGCTTGCTAGTAAATAAATACAATTTAAAAAATAGAGGCAGCTCACTGGTTAGTGCTGCTATTTGAGCTATTTTTAGAACAGGCCGGCGGGCTACTCATCTGGTCCTTACGGGCTACCTGGTGCCCGCGGGCACCGCGTTGGTGACCCCTGTCATAAGTTATTAAATAATTGTATTATTCTTGGTTTACGTGAGAACGACTGCAAAGAACTGTAAACTTGAATTCAATTTAAAATTATTTTGAAGAAATCAGTTATAAAAAATATGTTGAGAATGTATGCTAAAGATGTAAAATCAACATGATTTCATAAATATTATGTTTCTTTTATTTTTGTAATTAACGGAAAACAAAATAACAACATGCATGAGACATTTGTAGTTGTATTCTGTTTCTGTTTTGGGAATACACTTGGATAGGTGTAGTAAGCTTTAGCTTCTGCCTATTCCATTTCAGACTATATGCATATTAAAAATATATTTTTTAAATGTTCTTTATCCGACAAATGTTTAAATGTCTGAGTAAATGAAAGTTGAACTTGAAACTACTTATTTATGTATCAATGTTGATAGATTTAATAATATAGTCAAATTGTAATAGTTGTAATACATATTTCTACATCATTATTATAATCATAAATTATTGTATAATTATTATTTTTATGTACTTATCATTAAATGTGTATTAATAAAAGTGTATTAATTGCATTACATAGTCAATCGGTACTTTTATTACCTGTTTTACATCATTATTATAATCATACATTATTGTATAATCATTATTTGTATGTACTTATAATTAAATATGTATTAATAAAATGTTATGAATTGTATCATATAGTCAATTGGTAATTTTTATTACCTCTTTTACATCATTATTATAATCAGGAATTATTATATAATGGTTGTTATTTTTGTTGTTTTCTTTATAATTGATTATGTATCCATCAATGTTGATTGATTAAATTTGCTGGTCATACTGTATTATTTTATTTATCAAAACATATTTTGCGTCCCATAAATATTTCATAAATGTTATTATTTGTTATTTACTTATAATTATTGTATTTGTTACTCAGCATTGATAAATGTAATTGGATAGTCAAATTGTATTATTTGTATTATTACATATTGTAATATATTTATTGTTATCATAGTTAGAATTGACATTATACAGTACCACTTTTTGAACTTCTATATTTTTAATTTCTAACTGTTTTCAACATTGTATTTTTATTAGTTTTGCTGAGTGGCTGCGTCTTCACGATGAACGTCAGCTTTACAGATGCCATGTCTGGTCTTCATGTGGCGTGTGTTGTAGTAAAGACATCTGATGCTTAGTCAATTATCATTTCATATTGAACAATTTTTTATCTTAATTTTTATTTGATTTTATATGTTACATTTTACATTATGATTTTATCTTCTTAAATAGTATAAAGGCTTGGAGGTAATGTGTTTATTTGGTCACGGCCTGCCCTATTTTGATTTATTTTTATTTTTTTCCTGTGTGTAGTGTTTTAGTTCCTGTCGTGTGCTTTTACTTTGGTGGCACTTCCGTTTTTGTGTTTCCCTGCAGCGACTTTACTCCTGTATTTTGAGCGCTGCCCGACACACCCGTTTTCTGTTAATAACTAAGACTATTTAAGTTGGGCGGAACATTGACCGTCATTGCTTGCACATTTTGGACGCTTCCCCTGCCATTCTGTTTGCCCGTAAGTCTTTGCTGTCTTCCAGCATTCCGTTGTGTTATTTTGTGTCTAGTCAGTATCTGCTGATTCCGTTTTGTTAGTTTTGTGGCCTGTTGAGTTTCGTTTTGCATAGCCTTCCCTATGCTTCAAGAGCACTTCCCAGCTATTTCCTTTTGTTTGTTCACGCATTAAACACCCTTTATACCTGCACGCTGCCTCCTCGGCTTTTCTGCATCTTGGAATCTCAACGACCTTCGTCGTCTAACACGACGCACGGTGAAATATTGAAGATGAAGAGGACCTAAGCAATTAATTGAAGCACGGTGTCTCTTGGAGTCGAGGCCTCTATTTGTTTTTTTACCATATATTAAAGAATAACTGTACTTCTTTGGGAATTTTGCCTATTGTTCATCATCTTTACGAGGGACAAAAACACACGTCTTTTTAAAAAAAAAAAAATTGTATTATAATTTTTTTTTTTTTAAAGATTTTAAAGATGATAAAACATTCTTGGTAGGTGCAGCTAATAGGATTTACGGTTGTAGCCTTCAAAGCTCTCTAACACAACTTTAAAACCCTCTTACGTTTTATATACACACTGCAAGTATATATATAATGTAGCGACAGACACGTCCATAACTGTCATGTCTGTGTGATCATGTTTTGTTTTGGTGATGTTCGGTTTGGTTTTGGGACTTTTCCACCTGTTTCACGTTTTGCACTCGCGCACCTGTTGTCAATCATGTCTGTATTATTTAAGCCCATAGTTGCCAGGCGACATTAACTCTGTTTAACTCTGTTACCCTTGCTACTGCGGACTTCTGCTACCCATGTACCCATGCTACCATAGTTCATGTTCATCGTTTCATGTCACAGTAAGTGTTTTTGTTTCTTGCCCGTAGTCTGGCTAAGTGCTAGTTTTTGTTTCATTAGTCAAGTTTGTTCTCCGCCATTGTGCATGCCTTTTGTTTGCTCCCTTTTTTTGTAGTTTATAGTGTTAAAATAAATATGTCTTTACCTTCACGCCTTGTCCACTCCAACCTTCCTTGCAACTCCGGAAAACGAACAATCCACAGTCCACGCCCTGACAATAACAATATGTAATACGTACTATATTTACTGTATTTTGATCATTGTAGTCAACGCCGGGACGGATAATTTCCATAGCAGCACACTTCCGTCTTCTGGAAACAAACGCAACTGCGTTGTAATCATGGCAGACTTGGTAATAGACGACGAAAACGACTATTTATATTTAGATGAATGAGGATTCGCCGCCTTATCTTTTTGAAGCTGAATATATGGAGGATGAACTGCTGATAGAAGCGAGCACAAAAGGAAGAAGTGAGACGTTGGAGCAGACGGAAGCTGAGAGAGTGACGTCGGCGTGACTCGAAGCTCTAAAATGTGAAACTTGAAGCCATGCTGTTTTGACATAAATGGAGTGCTTACCCAAATCAACTGGAAAAAATATTTCTCTGCCAGCTGGACCAAACGCACAACTGTCGATTGAGGGAGTTACACTTTAATATTGATGATGATACACACATCACATAACCGTACAACTACAGTACATACGGTGTCTGGCAAGCTGTGTACGAACAAAACATGAAACGTGGGCTAACACTTTACAGATACTGTAATATGATTGTTCATGTTTTTCAGTCTTGTCGCATTGTGTTGTGCATTACAAACTCAAACGCGTTTCGTGTTGACGTAATACTGAAGCATGCTAGAGAAAGAGTTCCTCAGTGTTTGCTCTTACAAAAAACAACGTTGGTTATTATACAGGTTACGGAACGTAAATGAAGTATTGTTGACGTTTTTTGAATGCCTTTTTGGTGGTTTAGAGGTAGAATTGATTGCTAGCCAACTAAAACGAGCTGATTTTACATGTTAGAAAGTGAAAAAAAACCTTTTGTCTTCTTGTTTCTCATAATGAATTTGAACTATAGGCGACGTAAAAAAAAAAAAAGTGTAGTTCCCCTTTAAAATCATGTGCTGTACTTAATATTTGAATAGTTTCCACAGTTAAACATGGCGTTGAATTGTATCCCTGTCCACAATGTGTATTTTTTCACATTTTATTTTGAAGTAGTATATGGCACAGGTGTCAAACTCAAGGCCCGGGGGCCAAATCTGGCCCGCCACATCATTTCATCTGGCCCGCGAAAGCCTGAAAATAATATGCGTTAATAAAATGCTTAATCTTTTCTTACTAAATATATTTGTTCTTTCCCTTTTGATATTAAAAGTCATGTACTGCATGCAATTGCATATATTTTAAAATTCAATATTATCGAAATCAAAATATTATATTATGTATTCCAAAAATATGTTTTGTTCAAATAAAGATAAATGCTGTACTTAAATATCTGCTTGACAAATTATCATTAAAATTGTAGACTGTAAAATTGACAATAGATTTTATGGTTAAATTCCGCCGACTTGAGTTTTTTACCGTAAAATCAACTTTGGTACTGTTTTTTTCCATATACACTAAAACATTAAAAAAATAAAAAAATAAAACAACAAGAATTAAAAGTAAAAAAAATATATTGTTAATGTATTATATATATATATATATATATATATATATATATATATATATATATATATATATATATATATATATATATATATATATATATATATATATATATATATATATATATATATATATATATATATATATATATATATATATATATATATTAGAGATATTATCGGCCGATATATGCGTTAAAATGTAATATCGGAAATTATCTGTATCGTTTTTTTTTATTATCTGTATCGTTTTTTTTTTTTTTTTGTTTTTTTTTTTAAATTAAATCAACATAAAAAACACAAGATACACTTACAATTAGTGCACCAACCCAAAAAACCTCCCTCCCCCATTTACACTCATTCACACAAAAGGGTTGTTTCTTTCTGTTATTAATATTCTGGTTCCTACATTATATATCAATATATGTCAATACAGTCTG
>NC_084756.1:31666099-31758599 GCF_033978785.1 Entelurus aequoreus | reverse complement strand
ATATATATATATATATATATATATATATATATATATATATATATATATATATATATATATATATATATATATATATATATATATATATATATATATATACACTACCGTTCAAAAGTTTGGGGTCACCCAAACAAATTTGTGGAATAGCCTTCATTTCTAAGAACAAGAATAGACTGTCGAGTTTCAGATGAAAGTTCTCTTTTTCGGGCCATTTTGAGCGTTTAATTGACCCCCACAAATGTGATGCTCCAGAAACTCAATCTGCTCAAAGGAAGGTCAGTTTTGTAGCTTCTGTAACGAGCTAAACTGTTTTCAGATGTGTGAACATGATTGCACAAGGGTTTTCTAATCATCAATTAGCCTCACGCCCCACCCTACTCAGATTTTTACCCCCCTAGATCATCGCTCACCTCCACCACCCCCTCCACGAAGGCGTGCTCCACAACCCCCCAGCCATACTTCACCTTTCTCACGCCAACCCCTTACACGCCCTCAACGTCCACCTTCAGTAGTTCGTCCCAGCTCTGACGCTGCTCACTCCCCCTCCCCCTTACGGCAAACCCCGCCTCGCCCTGACAGCAGTCCTGAATATTTCTGATACAGAAAAGGGTTCAGCAGTAGACCACATTATCAGCTGGGCCCAAGGTTGCCTACATCAAATCATGGCACCTTCTACATCCCTGTTGTGACTACCAAGAGAGTAAACATTGGGAAACTTAGCCACCCTGCTAACCTAAACAATCTCATTCCTATTATCTCCAAATCAAAGCCAACATCGAAGCCTGTCAATAACACCATCAGGATGGGTCTGCTCAATGTCAGGTCTCTGAATAGCAAATCATTTTTAGTCAATGATTTTATTAGCACTTCTAAACTTGACTTTATGTTTTTAACTGAAACATGGCTGGAACAAAATAACAGTGCAAGCATTCTGATCGAGACAGCACCCCCCAACTATAACTTCATTGATATATGTAGATCGGGGAAAAGAGGTGGAGGGGTTGCTGCTATATTTAAAAACATGTTTCAGGGGAAACAGATGTCACTCGGTGAGTTTACATCATTTGAATACCTGTGTGCTGTGTTGAAATGCTCTCCCAAAATTCTCTTGTTAATTATCTACAGGCCACCTAAATATTCTGCAAATTTTTTTGATGATTTTACTGAACTATTGTCTAGCATCTCCACTGACTTTGACTGCCTGGTTATAACTGGTGATTTTAATTTTCATATTGACGATTTAAATGACAAGGGCGCAAAAGAACTTTTTACTATTTTAGACACATTTGAACTGTCTCAACATGTGAAAGAGGCTACACATTATAAGGGACACACCCTGGACCTGATTATCACAAAAGGTCTCAATGTTTCTGATGTTCTTGTGATTGATCCTTCATTGTCTGATCATTTCTGTGTTTTCTTTAATATTTCTGTAATTCCGGACACACAAACAGAATCAAAGAATGTCAAAAAGCGGTACATAAATGAACATGCTAATGTCCTCTTTAAAAACGCCATCTCCTCACTACCACCTCTAAACCCATGTCATGCTGATGATCTTGTAAGCAACTTTAATTCCAAAATTGTGAATATCATAGATATCATTGCACCTGTTACAGTTAAAACGATTTCTGGCAAGCAAAAGGCACCCTGGAGAAAATCTGCTGCTGTAACAGCCCAGAGAAGAGAGTGCAGGAAGGCTGAACGAATCTGGCGGAATACAAAACTTCATATTCACCATGACATCTATAAAGAGAGCCTCCAGGCCTACAATTTAGTCTTAAAAAGTGCTAGAGAAACATTCTTCTCCAATATCATAAACAGCAACACAAATAAGGCCAAAACCCTATTCACAATCGTTGACAGACTGACTAAACCCCCAACACAAATACCAGCCGAACTCCATTCCACGCAGAAATGCAATGACTTTGCATTCTTTTATACTGATAAAATTGAAGGCATCAGACGCACCATCAATATCTCAAGTAAAAAAGTTGGATCACCACCCCATTTAGGCAAAAGTAACACAGCAATGATGGCAAGCTTTAATGCCATAGACTCTAAAACTCTAGTGGAAACGGTGACAGCTCTAAAGTCATCCACCTGCTGCCTTGATGTTTTACCTACCAACTTCTTTAAGAATGTTTTTGACTGCCTATCAACAGACATCTTGCAAATAGTTAATAATTCTATTAAATCGGGCAATTTCCCGAAGGCTTTCAAAACTGCAGTCATTAAACCTCTTCTAAAAAAGCAGAGCCTAGATGCCTCTGTTATCAACAACTACAGACCAATTTCAAATCTACCATTCATAAGTAAAATAATTGAGAAAGTTGTCCTCCAACAACTAAATCACTTCTTGGCTTCTACTGGCTGCCACAACAACTTCCAGTCAGGATTTCGACCTCTTCATAGCACAGAGACGGCCCTTCTTAAAGTTATAAATGACATCCGTCTAAACACAGACTCTGGCAAAACTTCAGTATTAATGCTTTTGGACCTCAGTGCTGCATTTGACACTGTCGACCACTCAATACTTTTGGACAGGTTGGAAAACTGGGTGGGGATCTCAGGCACAGTTTTAAGCTGGTTCAAGTCATATCTACAAGATAGGAACTATTTTGTTTCCATTGGTGACTTTGTATCAGAACCAACCAACGTAACGTGTGGAGTCCCCCAAGGTTCAATCTTGGGGCCGACTTTATTTAACATCTATATGCTCCCACTAGGACAAATCATGCAAAATAATAACATTGACCATCATTGCTATGCCGATGACACCCAAATCTATGTAGCGCTATCACCAAATGACTATCGCCCCATAGATCTTCTGCGCCAGTGCATTGAGCAAGTCAAACACTGGATGTGCCAAAATTTCCTACAACTAAATGAAGATAAAACTGAGATAATTGTTTTTGGTGCTAAAAAAGAAAGGTTTAAAGTCATCCAACACCTTAAATCACGGTCCCTGAAAACCTCAAATAAAGCCAGAAATCTTGGGGTTATTTTAGATTCTGATTTACATTTCGACAGTCACATCAAATCAGTAACAAAATCGGCCTACTATCACCTCAAAAATGTAAAAAGACTTAGAGGGCTCATGTCAGCTCAAGACTTAGAAAAACTTGTACATGCCTTTATTACCAGTAGGCTAGACTATTGTAATGGTCTCCTTGCAGGTCTTCCCAAAAAAACTGTCAGGCAGCTACAGCTTGTTCAGAACGCTGCTGCTAGAGTTCTAACAAAGACCAAAAAATGTGAGCACATTACACCAATTCTTAAATCCTTACATTGGCTCCCTGTACATCAGAGAATAGATTTCAAAATCCTCCTGCTCACATATAAATCACTACATGGTCTAGGGCCCAAGTATATCACTGATATGCTCCCACTATATACGCCCTCTAGATCACTAAGATCTTCTGAGACCAATCTGTTAGCGGTTCCAAGAGTAAACTCAAATCAAGGGAGATCATCATTCAGTCACTTTGCAACACATAGCTGGAATAAACTTCCTGAAGATGTCAGACTCTCCCCAACTCTCACTACTTTTAAAACTAGACTGAAGACTTTTATGTTCACCTTAGCTTTCAGCTAAATCTTTTAATCTTTTAACTTTTAACGTCTGCACTGTTTTTATTTTTATTGTCTGCATTTTAATTTTGCTTTTATTTTCTTTCATTTCACTTTGTTGTCTGTGAAGCACTTTGAGTCTGCCTTGTGTATGAAAAGCGCTATACAAATAAAGTTGCCTTGCCTTGCCTTGCCTTCTGAGCCAATGAGCAAACACATTGTACCATTAGAACACTGGAGTGATAGTTGCTGGAAATGGGCCTCTATACACCTATGTAGATATTGCACCAAAAAGCAGACATTTGCAGCTAGAATAGTCATTTACCACATTAGCAATGTATAGAGTGTATTTCTTTAAAGTTAAGACTAGTTTAAAGTTATCTTCATTGAAAAGTACAGTGCTTTTCCTTCAAAAATAAGGACATTTCAATGTGACCCCAAACTTTTGAACGGTAGTGTATATATATACAAACATCATCTATGCAACATATATATATATATATATATATATATATATATATATATATATATATATATATATATATATGTTGCATAGATGATGTTTTACAGATCCTCTTCAAGCCTCTTTCTGACAGTTGCTTCCGGTTGCGCCGTTTTGTGGGCGGTCTTATTTACGTGCCTCCACTTCGGCAGCGTCTTCTCCCCGTCATCTTTGTTGTAGCGGTGTAGCGTGCAAAGGACGGGAGTGGAAGAAGTGTCAAAAGATGGCGCTAACTGTTTTAATGACATTTAGACTTTACTTCAATCAATAACGGAGCAGCATCTCCTCATCGGGAAACAACAACAAAGCCGGAAATGTGTCCCGTGGAAAACCGTGCGACCGGAACTCTAATAACTAAAGTTCCTTGGGTGAATAATGTAAACTCACTACACCGGTATGTTTTAGCGCTTTCATGGCGAGTTTACTGACAGATATAAGTAAGAACTTTACACTACTTTATATTAGAAATGGCAACAGCGGAGGATGAATGTCACATAACAAGAAGATAGAGAAAATTAAGAAGCTTATCGACTACGGCGTCCCCACGCACTGCAAAGGGGGACGCGCGCAATTTTTCAGGATTTATGCAGATCCCAAAAACAGATCAGCAGGTTCCAGAAGGTAAGAAAAGTTGCTTTTGCATAATATTGCGAAACAAAAGGCCAGATAATATGTCTTACCTTATACACACACCATAATAATACTCGCATGTTGAAGCACATCAAACGGTGCAGCCTACACTTATCTCTTATGTTTGACTGCCATCTACTGGTCACACTTATCATTACACCATGTACCAAATTAAATTGCTTCGAGGTGGGTAAGCTCAACCAAACATATTCCTTACATTAGGCGCACTGTTGAGTTTTGAAGAAAAAAAAGGATTTTAAAGGCCTACTGAAAGCCACTACTACCGACCACGCAGTCTGATAGTTTATATATCAATGATGAAATCTTAACATTGCAACACATGCCAATACGGCCGGGTTAGATTAGTAAAGTGCAATTGTAAATTCCCCGCGAAATATTCTGCTGAAAACGTCTCGGTATGATGACGTTTGCGCGTGACGTCACGGATTGTAGCGACATATTGGGACAGCATTGTGGCCAGCTATTAAGTCGTCTGTTTTCATCGCAAAATTCCACAGTATTCTGGACATCTGTGTTGGTGAATCTTTTGCAATTTGTTTAATGAACAATGAAGACAGCAAAGAAGAAAGCTGTAGGTGGGAAGCGGTGTATTAGCGGCCGGCTGCAGCAACACAACCAGGAGGACTTTGAGTTGGATAGCAGACGCGCTACCGTGAGTACGCAGCTTTGGCTTCCAAACATTTGATCGCTTGCCCGTACGTGCGTGCCGCTATGTGCATGTCACGTATGTAACTTTGGGGAAATATATGTGCTGTATGAACTTTACGGAGGTGAATGGTACTTTGGGCTGTGGGATTGAGTGTGTTGTGCGGGTGTTTGAGTTGTATTGCCGGGTTATATGGACGGGAGGGGGGAGGTGTTTGTTATGCGGGATTAATTTGTGGCATATTAAATATAAGCCTGGTTGTGTTGTGGCTAATAGAGTATATATATGTCTTGTGTTTATTTACTGTTTTAGTCATTCCCAGCTGAATATCAGGTCCCACCCGCCTCTCACAGCATCTTCCCTATCTGAATCGCTTCCACTGCCCTCTAATCCTTCGCTCTCACTTTCCTCATCCACAAATCTTTCATCCTCGCTCAAATTAATGGGGTAATCGTCGCTTTCTCGGTCCGAATCGCTCTCGCTGCTGCTGGCCATGATTGTAAACAATGTGCAGATGTGAGGAGCTCCACAACCTGTGACGTCACGCTACTTCCGGTACAGGCAAGGCTTTTTTTTATCAGCGACCAAAAGTTGCGAACTTTATCGTCGACGTTCTCTACTAAATCCTTTCAGCAAAAATATGGCAATATCGTGAAATGATCAAGTATGACACATAGAATGGACCTGCTATCCCCGTTTAAATAACATCTCATTTCAGTAGGCCTTTAAGTGCGCCTTATAGTCCGGAAAATACTGTATTGCTTTTCATACTTTTTACTAGTTGTCTCCAACGTTATTCCTCTCTCCTATAGCATCCATTGCAATTGCATGCAAATACACTACCGTTCAAAAGTTTGGGGTCACATTGAAATGTCCTTATTTTTGAAGGAAACGCACTGTACTTTTCAATGAAGATAACTTTAAACTAGTCTTAACTTTAAAGAAATACACTCTATACATTGCTAATGTGGTAAATGACTATTCTAGCTGCAAATGTCTGCTTTTTGGTGCAATATCTACATAGGTGTATAGAGGCCCATTTCCAGCAACTATCACTCCAGTGTTCTAATGGTACAATGTGTTTGCTCATTGGCTCAGAAGGCTAATTGATGATTAGAAAACCCTTGTGCAATCATGTTCACACATCTGAAAACAGTTTAGCTCGTTACAGAAGCTACAAAACTGACCTTCCTTTGAGCAGATTGAGTTTCTGGAGCATCACATTTGTGGGGGTCAATTAAACGCTCAAAATGGCCCGAAAAAGAGAACTTTCATCTGAAACTCGACAGTCTATTCTTCTTCTTAGAAATGAAGGCTATTCCACAAAATTGTTTGGGTGACCCCAAACTTTTGAACGGTGGTGTATGTCATGGCCAAATATGCAAATTCGACACAAGCTAGATCAGGTTTTGTCATTCCAAACTGTACCATTGTATGCTAAAGTGTCCCACATAAATGGCATTAAGTGTACAGGACATGCATTGGGACATGACGGCTGTCTGCTGGCTGCTATTTTGTGCTTTCCCCTGAGTAATTGAATCAGACATTCTTATAACAGCATGAGCCTGCGGGGTATGAGATGAAGGAGTGGCATTGTTTCGTTTTAACTACGTTAGAATTTATGCTATAATTACACCGCAAAACAGATGAATGCCAATTCATCAGGGGGAGTTCTAGCTTAAACACTTGAAATCGTCCTCTGCTGGTACACAGCATTGTCGGGGCATCGTTATTGAAATCAGCTCACCGCCAATGATTTAAAAAAAAAAAAAAGCATGTTCTCAATAAACGAAACATTGCGCCGTTTTGTGCAGGATGACTAATTTGCGTGGGTGATGTCAAAGATCACCTGCATCTATTTGAACAGTCTCAATAGATGAGGTACGACTTTTGTACTTTCCGTTCACCAGCGGCAGTGACAAATACTCAAAGTGCTATTGTAGAAAGTAGGTTTCATGCTAATTAAATGACAGTGGATGTGTTAGGCCTGATCTACTTAGAGCAGGGGTGTCCAAAGTGCGGCCCGGGGGCCATTTGCGGCCCGCAGCTAATTGTTTACCGGCCCGCCACACATTCTGGAAATACTATTGTAAAAATAAAAAAAGAACATTAAAAAAAGTGGAATGAGGTGAAATCTAACGAGAAAAAGTTGCAATGTTGACACAAAAGCTGCCATGCAGGCTGTTTTTTTTTTCTTTTGTCTTTCTTCATTTTTCTTTTTTTTGCCATTGCTCAAAAAAAAAAAAAAAAAAGTCAAAAAAATCCATGTTATTATGAATTATTTTCAGGGCTCCAATTACTTCAAATATTTCACTTTAAAATGTTTTATGTGGTAAATATTGCATATATTGTGTAGTAGCCATATAAAAACATCAAAGTTTTCTTTGACAAAGGCGCATAAAACAAGCAAAATAATAGTTCCAGCATAAAATGGACAGATATATCTGAAGTTGATCTCGTAACTTAAGTGTTGAAAGTTAAAAAAAAACAACTAATAAAAATGTATCACTTTTATGAGTGGGGCACCTTTTGGATCCCAAATATATTTAGTGATTTTTTTTATTTATCTTTTCACTGTGATTACTCAAAAATATGAAATAATTAAAATCAATGGTGTCCTGCATTATTGATCTTTTAAGGCTCTAATTACTAATTACTGCATATTTCAGTTTTACTATAAAAAAACTAAGTTGTTTTTGACAGAAAAGCCATAAAACATTTTTTTTTAATTTGTATTACTTTATATCAACTTGAAGTTGATATAGAGATTTACTATAAGCGTTAAATAATTTAAAAAAAAATAATAATCTAACTTATTTTTAACATTTTAATGACTGAGACCCTTTGTGGTCTCCGGGACCCCTAAAGGTAAAATAAATTTTAAAAAATGCATACATTTTGTTATGGTTTGCAGTTTTACTATAAAAAAAACTAAGTTGTTTTTGACAGAAAAGCCATAAAACATTTTTTTTAATTTGTATTACTTTATATCAACTTGAAGTTGATATAGAGATTTACTACAAGCGTTAAATAATTTAAAAATAATAATGATCTAACTTATTTTTAACATTTTAATGACTGAGACCCTTTGTGGTCTCCGGGACCCCTAAAGGTAAAATACATTTTAAAAAATGCATACATTTTGTTATGGTTTGCAGTTTTACTATAAAAAAAACTAAGTTGTTTTTGACAGAAAAGCCATAAAACATTTTTTTTAATTTGTATTACTTTATATCAACTTGAAGTTGATATAGAGATTTACTATAAGCGTTAAATAATTTAAAAAAAAAAAATAATCTAACTTATTTTTAACATTTTAATGACAGAGACCCTTTGTGGTCCCCGGGACCCCTAAAGGTAAAATAAATTTTGAAAAATGCATACATTTTGTTATGGTTTGCAGTTTTACTATAAAAAAAACTAAGTTGTTTTTGACAGAAAAGCCATAAAACATTTTTTTTTTAATTTGTATTACTTTATATCAACTTGAAGTTGATATAGAGATTTACTATAAGCGTTAAATAATTTAAAAAAAATAATAATCTAACTTATTTTTAACATTTTAATGACTGAGACCCTTTGTGGTCTCCGGGACCCCTAAAGGTAAAATAAATTTTAAAAAATGCATACATTTTGTTATGGTTTGCAGTTTTACTATAAAAAAAACTAAGTTGTTTTTGACAGAAAAGCCATAAAACATTTTTTTTAATTTGTATTACTTTATATCAACTTGAAGTTGATATAGAGATTTACTATAAGCGTTAAATAATTAAAAAAATAAAATAATCTAACTTATTTTTAACATTTTAATGACTGAGACCCTTTGTGGTCTCCGGGACCCCTAAAGTTAAAATACATTTTAAAAAATGCATACATTTTGTTATGGTTTGCAGTTTTACTATAAAAAAAAAGTAAGTTGTTTTTGACAGAAAGCCATAAAACATTTTTTTAATTTGTATTACTTTATATCAACTTGAAGTTGATATAGAGATTTACTATAAGCGTTAAATAATTAAAAAAAAAATAATAATCTAACTTATTTTTAACATTTTAATGACTGAGACCCTTTGTGGTCTCCGGGACCCCTAAAGGTAAAATAAATTTTAAAAAATGCATACATTTTGTTATGGTTTACAGTTTTACTATAAAAAAAACTAAGTTGTTTTTGACAGAAAAGCCATAAAACATTTTTTTTTAATTTGTATTACTTTATATCAACTTGAAGTTGATATAGAGATTTACTATAAGCGTTAAATAATTAAAAAAAAATAATAATCTAACTTATTTTTAACATTTTAATGACTGAGACCCTTTGTGGTCTCCGGGACCCTTTAAGGTAAAATAAATTAAAAAATGCATACATTTTGTTATGGTTTGAAAATGAAAAATATCAAAATGGCCCCCACATGCTTTAATTTTTCCGTGTGTGGCCCCTGACTTAGATCCAAATAACACTTGCTGAATAGCATGTGTAAACTATAACATTTCATGGGTGATCTACTAAGACTGGGTGTATAATTGATAACAAGCGCCAAAGTGGTACAGGCCGCCCTATTTAAATGGGGATTGTGTGTGTATACCGGCTGTGACCATGGAAATGCTCATTTACATCCACATGTATGGTGTCATATGGTCCAACCTGTGGTGTTTTGTCACATTGTTGATATACAGCACACAAATATACAAAACCCAAAACCAGTGAAGTTGGCACAGTGTGTAATTCGTAAATACTATACTTATACTAAAATAATATATGGATGGTTTTTATATATAAATCACTTCTTGGGCTGGTTCCCCTTATTTATGTTATTTCATGTGTGTTTTTATGTTTATGTTGTACTTGTATTGTACTTTTAACTATAGTGTGTGACTGCTCCTGTTTTTTTTGTTGTTCTATGTATTTATGAAACCTGTTTTTACTGCCCTGGTCACACGTGCTTAAAGACATTTTAATCTCAGTGAGATTTTACCTTCTTAAATAAAGGAAAAATAATGAATGAAAATGAGAAATGGAGAGTCATTTAACTATCGATTCTTTCCATCGAAGACATTGACGGTATCCACCTATTTGGAACTGAGGTAACAGGTCATCTGCTGATTGGATTGTGCGTTGCTCTGGTCTATTGACAAGTTCGGATGACGATGGCAGCTGTTCAGCGAGCCCAAAGGCAGCCCGTCGTGATGGATCGGCTAGGCAGGGCTGTGGGCACTTAGACGTTAAAGTTTTTTTAATTGAATCTCAAATCGGATAACATCTCGGAGAAGCTTTCCGCTCTGCAAGGCAAAAATATGATCAGTTTGAGAGCCAGAATAGACAACTAAAGCAGACATGTGTTTACCACCATGGTATGGTGGACTACAGTGCTGCGCTTCGGGCCGGATGTCCCCCTAACCCCTGTTGCAAGTATCGAGTTTTTGTGTGTCGTAAATATGTGGTCATATGTGCTCATTGTTACTCTAGGTTTTTTGTTCCTCAAAGGAGCTTAGTTTGGGAAGTTGCTCTTCTTCTCTCCCCCGTGTACATTGCAAAAAACTGTAAAGAAAAACAAAAGTGAGTATTTGCATTCGGAGACAAGTTGACACTAGTCCTCCATGTTGTATTGTCACTACAGTTTTTCTCTTTTAACCAGATAGCTGCTCCCATTGGAGAAGGAAATTGAAATAGAACATTTAAGCTCATGCTCATGCTTTAATAACTATATACAGTATATACAGTATGTACAGCCCTTTGAGACACTTGTGATTTAGGGCTATATAAATAAACATTGATTGATTGATTGATTGATTGATTGATTGATTGATTGATTGATATATATATATGTATGTATGTGTATATATATATATATATATATATATATATATATATATATATATATATATATATATATATATATATATATATATATATATATATATATATATATATATATATATATATATGTAAATATAAATACATAAATATATATATGTGTATATATATTTATGTATTTATATTTATATATATATATATATGTATATATATACAACCGATACCGATATCAACCGATATATACAGTCGTGGAATGAACACATTATTATGCCTAATTTGGACAAGCAGGTATGGTGAATATAAGGTCCTTTTTTTTTTTAAATTATAAAATAAAATAAGATACATAAATTAAAAACATTTTCTTGAATAAAAAAGAAAGTAAAACAATATAAAAACAGTTACATAGAAACTAGTAATTAATGAAAATTTGTCAAATTAACTGTTAAAGGTTAGTACTATTAGTGGACCAGCAGCACGCACAATCATGTGTGCTTACGGACTGTATCCCTTGCAGACTGTATTGATATATATTGATGTATAATGTAGGAACCAGAATATTAATAACAGAAAGAAACAACCCTTTTGTGTGAATGAGTGTAAATGGGGGAGGGAGATTTTTTGGGTTGGTGCACTAATTGTAAGTGTATCTTGTGTTTTTTTATGTGGATTTAATTAAAAAAAAACAAAAAAAAACAACAACAAAACAAACGATACTGATAATAAAAAAAACGATACCGATAATTTCCGATATTACATTTTAACGCATTTATCGGCCGATAATATTGGCAGACCGATATTATCGGACATCTCTAATATATATATATATATATATATATATATATATATATATATATATATATATATATATATATATATATATATATATATATATATATATATATATATATATATATATATATATATATATATATATATATATGTATATATATATATATGTATATGTATATATATATATATATATATGTGTATATATATATATATGTATATGTATATATATACACACATATATATATGTATAATGTATACATGTATATGTATATATATATATATATATATATATATATATATATATATATATATATATATATATATATATATATATATATATATATATATATATATATATATATATATATATATATATGAGTGTATTTTGTTTTACATTTTGAGAGCTTTTAATATTTTAGATCAGGGGTGTCTAAACTTTTTTTTTAAATGCTAAAAACAGATATTTAGTCAGCTTTTTTATAATAGGTGACAATGTATATTATTATTAATTATTAACATTTCTGCTTTTTCTCGTTATGTTCCGATTTTGTGCTCTTTTTGTCTTAAATTTGTATCGTTTTTTTTATGTTATTTGAAAACACATAACTTTTTAAAGTTTTAGCAGACACATTAAGTATTTCTACAAAAGTGTCTATATCAGATTGGTGCGGCCTGAATTTGACACGGTATCGGATCGGATCGGAAAAGAAAATCAGTGGTATCGCACGCCACTACTGGGTGGGCGGGGACGCAGCCCGGCCATGTTCCGCAGTCCTGGAATAAAGTCGATATGACAAGATGGTTGCTGCTGTGACAGTTCATTCAGGAGTGGAAAAAATGTCCAAAATGTTTAGCCGTGCTTGAGCGACATTCATTACAGAGCCGGAGGCAAAGCCAGGGTTGGATTATGATCAGACTCCACTTTAAGCTACGTTGATGTTAGATGTTCTGATATTGTCCCAAGTTGACATTTACATTGTTGGACCACCTCGACAAAAAAAAATCTGCAACGTTTGAGGTCAGACGACTAGTACAGCGTTGGCGTTACATCTCTTACATGTTTCTGTGGTCACATCACTTCCTCCTCCACGCTCGCTTTGACACGAGAGTCCACCACCACCACCACCACCACTCCGAGCCCTGTGATCAGGACCCAAACAAGAACCTGTGTAATGACCCGGACGATTAAAGTGTGAATATTACACCATCTGGCTCCAGTTTAGTAATAATCAACACCTTGATAGCGGAGCATTGGATCATTTAGGTTAAACCAGGAAAACAATAGAAAGACGCTTTCGTTTGTCTCGCATGAACTTAAATGTCCTCATTTTAAATGTCATTCAAAACCATCAGCTGTTCTCGATCTGAAAAGACCCCGATAGCGGTACACAAGGCAAGGCAACTTTATTTGTATAGCGCTTTTCATACACAAGGCAGACTCAAAGTGCTTCACAGACAACAAAGTGAAATGAAAGAAAATAAAAGCAAAATTAAAATGCAGACAGTAAAAATGAAAAACAGTGCGGACGTTAAAAGTTAAAAGATTAAAAGGTTTAGCTGAAAGCTAAGGTGAACATAAAACTTTTCAGTCTGGTTTTAAAAGTAGTCAGAGTTGGGGAAAGTCTGACATCTTCAGGAAGTTTATTCCAGCTATTTATTGCGTAGTGACTGAATGATGCTCTCCCTTGATTGGAGTTTACTCTGGGAACCGCTAACAGATTGGTCTCAGAAGATCTTAGTGATCTAGAGCAGTGGTCCCCAACCTTTTTGTAGCTGGGGACCGGTGAACGCTTGAAAATTTTTCCCACGGACCGGAGGGGGAGGAATTTTTTTAAATTATTTTATTATTTTTATTTTTTTCATAAAGAAATACAATCATGTGTGCTTACGGACTGTATCCCTGCAGGCTGTATTGATCTATATCAGACCTGGGCATTCTGCGGCCCGCGGGCCGCATCCGGCCCTTTGTGCGTCCCTGTCCGGCCCGCGTGAGGCCAATTATAAATTACAAAATAAATTTTAAAAGTATCTATGTCGAGTGTGCAATACAACGGTGCTGCTTTTGTTTTGAAAATCGTTATTTGTATTACTTCCGTGTGGACGTATGCGTGATTGTGAGTGAATGTGAACAACTGCAATTACAAAATAAAGTTGAAAAAACATCTATGTCCTGCGCGCAATACAACTGTGCTGCTTTTATTTTGAAAAGTATTATTTATGGGCGTGTGTCCGTGTGTAACCTGCGAGTGAAGGTGCACATGCAGCGACAAGTGATGCACGGTTTACACCCGAGACGCCAAAAAGAGAAAAGTTGATGAGGAATGCCGTGTTTTCAACAAGACATGAACTGCAAAGCAACGTCCCCTCACCTAAGGTGCGTGCCTGCGCAATTGCGCACTGCTCAAGCGTCCGCTGCGCGCAGCAAATATATGCCGCGCACCAAATCAAATCCCATCTGAATTCTAAACAAAATAAACATATTTATTCTATGGAATTTTGCAATGCAACTTTGAGTGACAGTGACAACAAGCGGTCCTAATGGTGTTCGTCAACACCGTTCAATTGAACACCGTTCAATTATTGTAACGTCTATCGAGATGCTTCGAGGACAGGAATTATATCGATCACTTTATTGAACAAAACTGTTTATATTCGGACATAACCACACCAAAAACATGAGTAAAACAATTCTATCTCGAAAAACTAGTCATTTTCTGCCGTACAAACCAGGCCAAAAGCAACTTGTCATCTGTCACCAACACGCATAGCACTAAACCACTGGTGCGTTTAAGGCCACACAAAAAGTCGGACAACTCAAACACCACACAAAGTTACACTATGACTCCTCAGTCATACGTGAGCTTATTTTACTGTCAATTATTATTAATGTTAATTTATATATATTAGTCATGGAATGCTGTTACACACACTATGTTGAAGTATTACTATTATTATTATTATTATTATTATTATTATTTATCTTACGGTATATATCAAAAATAATATTGAGCAAAATTTAATTGAAATATTGTCGATGTGGCCCTCCAGCAGTGCTCGGGTAGCTCATGCGGCCCCCGGTAAAAATTAATTGCCCACCCCTGATCTATATTGATATATAATGTATATATTGTGTTTTTTTTGTTGATTTAATAATTTTTATTTTTATTTTATTTATTTATTTATTTTTAATTTCTTGCGGACCGATTGGTACCGTGCCGCGGCCCGGTGGTTGGAGACCACTGATCTAGAGGGCTTATATAGTGGGAGCATATCAGTGATATACTTGGGCCCTAGACCATGTTGTGATTTATATGTGAGCAGGAGGATTTTGATATGAATTCTCTGATGTACAGGGAGCCAATGTAAGGATTTAAGAATTGGTGTAATGTGCTCACATTTTTTGGTCTTTGTTAGAACTCTAGCAGCAGCGTTCTGAACAAGCTGTAGCTGCCTGACAGTTTTTTTGGGAAGACCTGCAAGGAGACCATTACAATAGTCTAGCCTACTGGTAATAAAGGCATGTACAAGTTTTTCTAAGTCTTGAGCTGACATGAGCCCTCTAAGTCTTGTTACATTTTTGAGGTGATAGTAGGCCGATTTTGTTACCGATTTGATGTGATTGTCGAAATGTAAATCAGAATCTAAAATAACCCCAAGATTTCTGGCTTTATTTTATTTTATCTTTTTTAGCACCAAAAACAATTATCTCAGTTTTATCTTCATTTAGTTGTGTCATGACTTGGTCCTGGGGGTTTGTTTTTTCAGAAGGCAATGGAAAGTTGGCACGGGCAAGACGTGAATTTATATACATGATTTAATATTAACACTCAAAAAAGAATAAACAAAAGGCGCGCACAACGGCGGAAGTACGAAAACTTGACTATGAAAACAAAGGACATGCACAAAGGCAAAAAACTATGAACAATAACAAAAACTTACTTGGCAATGGCATGAAGAATAAACTATAATAAACAATCTCGTGGGTAGCAGTAGCATGGATGAAATGATAGAGGATGTCACCAGGACGAACAACAGAAACAGACAGGCTTAAATAGTGACATGATCAGTGGAAACAGGTGCGTGACTCTAAACGTGAAACAGGTGTGTGACATGACGATGTGAACCAGGTGAAACTAATGGTTGCTATGGTGACAAATAAAAGTGTACAAAAAGTCCAAAAACAAAACCGAACATGAATAAAACAAAACATAATCACACAGACATGACAGAGCCCCCCCCCTTACGGACAGATCCCAGATGTCCAAAACAAACAAAACAAGGCAGGATCGAGAGTCATGGGAGGGCAGGAGGGGGACTTGGCGGTGGGTCGCCAGACCACGTGTCCCCGAATCCACCGGGGCAGAATCAGGTGGCGGCGACGCGTAGACCGCCGCTGTACCTGACGAGGTGGGCGACCCGGGAAGGGCCACATCCATGGCCGACGAGGAGGTCGGCGTACCTGGCGTGGCGGACGCCCATGGAATGGCCACATCCTTGGCCGACGAGGAGGTGGGGGCGTTGTCGTCGTTGTGGCAGACGGCGAAGCTTGGCGTGATGGGTCGTGGCGTGGCGAAGCTTGGCGTGGCGGGTCGTGTGGCGAAGCTTGGCAAGCGTCTTGGTCTTGGCGAGCGTCTTGGTCTTGGTCTTGGCGAGCGTCTTGGTCTTGGTCTTGGTCTTGGCGAGCGTCTTGGTCTTGGTCTTGGTCTTGGCGAGCGTCTTGGTCTTGGTCTTGGCGAGCGTCTTGGTCTTGGTCTTGGCGAGCGTCTTGGTCTTGGTCTTGGCGAGCGTCTTGGTCTTGGTCTTGGCGAGTGTCTTGGTCTTGGTCTTGGCGAGCGTCTTGGTCTTGGTCTTGGCGAGCGTCTTGGTCTTGGTCTTGGCGAGGGTCTTGGCGAGGGTCTTGGTCTTGGCTTGGGGTTTGTTTTTTCAGAAGGCAACGGAAAGTTGGCGCGGGCAAGACGTGAAAGTATATACATGATTTAATATTAACACTCAAAAACGAATAAACAAAAGGCGCGCACAATGGCGGAAGTACAAAAACTTGACTATGAAAACAAAGGACATGCACAAAGGCAAAAAACTATGAACAATAACAAAAACTTACTTGGCAATGGCATGAAGAATAAACTATAATAAACAATCTCGTGGGTAGCAGTAGCATGGATGAAATGATAGAGGATGTCACCAGGACGAACAACAGAAACAGACAGGCTTAAATAGTGACATGATCAGTGAAAACAGGTGCGTGACTCTAAACGTGAAACAGGTGCGTGACATGACGATGTGAACCAGGTGAAACTAATGGTTGCTATGGTGACAAATAAAAGTGCACAAAAAGTCCAAAAACAAAACCGAACATGAATAAAACAAAACATAATCACATAGACATGACAGAGCCCCCCCTTACGGACAGATCCCAGATGTCCAAAACAAACAAAACAAGGCAGGATCGAGAGTCATGGGAGGGCAGGAGGGGGACTTGGCGGTGGGTCGCCAGACCACGTGTCCCCGAATCCACCGGGGCAGAATCAGGTGGCGGCGACGCGTAGACCGCCGCTGTACCTGACGAGGTGGGCGACCCGGGAAGGGCCACATCCATGGCCGACGAGGAGGTCGGCGTACCTGGCGTGGCGGACGCCCATGGAATGGCCACAACCTTGGCCGACGAGGAGGTGGGGGCGTTGTCGTCGTCGTGGCAGGCGGCGAAGCTTGGCGTGATGGGTCGTGGCGTGGCGAAGCTTGGCGTGGCGGGTCGTGTGGCGAAGCTTGGCGAGCGTCTTGGTCTTGGCGAGCGTCTTGGTCTTGGCGAGCGTCTTGGTCTTGGTCTTGGCGAGCGTCTTGGTCTTGGCGAGCGTCTTGGTCTTGGTCTTGGCGAGCGTCTTGGTCTTGGTCTTGGCGAGGGTCTTGGTCTTGGCTTGGGGTTTGTTTTTTCAGAAGGCAACGGAAAGTTGGCGCGGGCAAGACGTGAATTTATATACATGATTTAATATTAACACTCAAAAAAGAATAAACAAAAGGCGCACACAATGGCGGAAGTACAAAAACTTGACTATGAAAACAAAGGACATGCACAAAGGCAAAAAACTATGAACAATAACAAAAACTTACTTGGCAATGGCATGAAGAATAAACTATAATAAACAATCTCGTGGGTAGCAGTAGCATGGATGAAATGATAGAGGATGTCACCAGGACGAACAACAGAAACAGACAGGCTTAAATAGTGACATGATCAGTGAAAACAGGTGTGTGACTCTAAACGTGAAACAGGTGCGTGACATGACGATGTGAACCAGGTGAAACTAATGGTTGCTATGGTGACAAATAAAAGTGCACAAAAAGTCCAAAAACAAAACCGAACATGAATAAAACAAAACATAATCACACAGACATGACAGAGCCCCCCCTTACGGACAGATCCCAGATGTCCAAAACAAACAAAACAAGGCAGGATCGAGAGTCATGGGAGGGCAGGAGGGGGACTTGGCGGTGGGTCGCCAGACCACGTGTCCCCGAATCCACCGGGGCAGAATCAGGTGGCGGCGACGCGTAGACCGCCGCTGTACCTGACGAGATGGGCGACCCGGGAAGGGCCACATCCATGGCCGACGAGGAGGTCGGCGTACCTGGCGTGGCGGACGCCAATGGAATGGCCACAACCTTGGCCGACGAGGAGGTGGGGGCGTTGTCGTCGTCGTGGCAGGCGGCGAAGCTTGGCGTGATGGGTCGTGGCGTGGCAAAGCTTGGCGTGGCGGGTCGTGTGGCGAAGCTTGGCGAGCGTCTTGGTCTTGGTGAGCGTCTTGGTCTTGGCGAGCGTCTTGGCGAGCGTCTTGGTCTTGGTCTTGGCGAGCGTCTTGGTCTTGGTCTTGGCGAGCGTCTTGGTCTTGGTCTTGGCGAGGGTCTTGGCGAGGGTCTTGGCGAGGGTCTTGGTCTTGGCTTGGGGTTTGTTTTTTCAGAAGGCAACGGAAAGTTGGCGCGGGCAAGACGTGAATTTATATACATGATTTAATATTAACACTCAAAAAAGAATAAACAAAAGGCGCGCACAATGGCGTAAGTACAAAAACTTGACTATGAAAACAAAGGACATGCACAAAGGCAAAAAACTACGAACAATAACAAAAACTTACTTGGCAATGGCATGAAGAATAAACTATAATAAACAATCTCGTGGGTAGCAGTAGCATGGATGAAATGATAGAGGATGTCACCAGGACGAACAACAGAAACAGACAGGCTTAAATAGTGACATGATCAGTGGAAACAGGTGCGTGACTCTAAACGTGAAACAGGTGCGTGACATGACGATGTGAACCAGGTGAAACTAATGGTTGCTATGGTGACAAATAAAAGTGCACAAAAAGTCCAAAAACAAAACCGAACATGAATAAAACAAAACATAATCACACAGACATGGCAAGTTGTAGGAAATGTTGGCACATCCAGTGTTTGACTTGCTCAATGCACTGGCGCAGAAGATCTATGGGGCGATAGTCATTTGGTGATAGCGCTACATAGATTTGGGTGCCATCGGCATAGCAATGATGGTCAATGTTATTATTTTGCATGATTTGTCCTAGTGGGAGCATATAGATGTTAAATAAAGTCGGCCCCAAGATTGAACCTTGGGGGACTCCACACGTTACGTTGGTTGGTTCTGATACAAAGTCACCAATGGAAACAAAATAGTTCCTATCTTGTAGATATGACTTGAACCAGCTTAAAACTGTGCCTGAGATCCCCACCCAGTCTTCCAACCTGTCCAAAAGTATTGAGTGGTCGACAGTGTCAAATGCAGCACTGAGGTCCAAAAGCATTAATACTGAAGTTTTGCCAGAGTCTGTGTTTAGACGGATGTCATTTATGACTTTAAGAAGGGCCGTCTCTGTGCTATGAAGAGGTCGAAATCCTGACTGGAAGTTGTTGTGGCAGCCAGTAGAAGCCAAGAAGTGATTTAGTTGTTGGAGGACAACTTTCTCAATTATTTTACTTATGAATGGTAGATTTGAAATTGGTCTGTAGTTGTTGATAACCGAGGCATCTAGGTTAGAAGAGGTTTAACGACTGCAGGTTTGAAAGCCTTCGGGAAATTGCCCGATTGAATAGAATTATTAACTATTTGCAAGACGTCTGTTGATAGGCAGTCAAAAACATTCTTAAAGAAGTTGGTAGGTAAAACATCAAGGCAGCAGATGGATGAGTTTAGAGCTGTCACCGTTTCCACTAGAGTTTTAGCATACTTGCCAACATTGAGACCTCCGATATCGGGAGGTGGGGAGTGGGGAGTGTGGGAGGGGGGGGGGGCATGGTTGGGGCGGGGGCGTGTTCGGGGGCGTGGTTAAGAGGAGAGTATATTTACAGCTAGAATTCACCAACTCAAGTATTTCATATATATATATATATATATATATATATATATATATATATATATATATATATATATATATATATATATATATATATATATATATATATATATATATATATATACTTGAATTTCAGTGTACCGGAGGCTATCCAGTAGATGGCAGCATTGTCCTGTTTAACTTCTCCGTTCATGAATGAGTATATCATTTCGGCCACCGTGTTCAATGGAGAAGTCTGTTCTACAAAATGTACAGGCAACATACCCCTTCCCCTTCGAACTGTCCTGGATGAACTGCAATTCTTGTTTCCATTCGTTTTGGAACTTGCAAGCGTATTTCTTCATCTTGCTCGTCGACGGCGTCGCCATGTCCGTAACTTCCTCGTTCTTCTGCTTCGTCTCCTTGTTGTGTGCGCAGTTGTGCACTCTACTCTCTAAAAGCCGTAGATGTTATGACGTCATTGGGCAGGTAAGCTGTTTATATTGTGGGAAAGCGGACGTGAGAACAGGCTCAATGCGGACTCAGGTCCGCATTGAGCTGGAGGGGGCGTGGCCTCCAGCTCCGGCTGAATACCGGGAGTTTGTCAGGAGAAAATTTCTGCCGGGATGTTATCGGGAGAGGCGCTGAATACCGGGAGTCTCCCGGTAAAAACGGAAGGGTTGGCAAGTATGGTTTTAGGGTTAGGGTTATAAATTTTGATGTCTATTTTACTGTTTTAATTGGTTTTACCCTTTAAAATCGTTTTTAATCATATTTATTTTTTATATTGTCTTCTCGACTCTCATTTTCAAGAGGATATAGTATCCGAGGTGGTTTAAAATACAAATCCGTGATCCACAATAGAAAAAGGAGAGAGTGTGGAATCCAATGAGCCAGCTTGTACCTAAGTTACGGTCAGAGCGAAAAAAGATACGTCCTGCACTACACTCTAATCCTTCACTCTCACGTTCCTCATCCACGAACCTTTCATCCTGGCTCAAATTAATGGGGTAATCGTCGCTTTCTCTGTCCGAATCGCTCTCGCTGCTGGTGTAAACAATGGGGAAAAGTGAGGAGCCTTTCAACCTGCGACGTCACGCTACTTCCGGTACAGGCAAGGCTTTTTTTTATCAGCGACCAAAAGTTGCGAACTTTATCGTCGATGTTCTCTACTAAATCCTTTCAGCAAAAATATGGCAATATCGCGAAATGATCAAGTATGACACATAGAATGGATCTGCTATCCCCGTTTAAACAAAAAAAAATCATTTCCGTAGGCCTTTAAAGAGTCACCGCCATTTACTTCCAGTGTATTTCCTGTGAATAAAGCTGTCAGTCTCATAAAATAAAATTACAATAAAACCAATAGCCACATATTACTGAAGTCTGCTGCAGCTCTCCTCTTCAGTAGCAAGCGCCGCAACTAATTTTTTCGGTTTGTATCAGGAAACGAAAGCCTTCCAAGGTCACTTCTCTAGAAGAGCGTCTCTTACCGCACGTCGAATATGCTAATTGTGTGATTTATTGAAATTAGCATGTAGGTGTGAGCAGGAATTATCATAAAATGACACTTTACTGGTGTTCTAGTGTAATCTCAGAGAACAGCACAGGAGTGAGAGGAAGTGTGCAGCTGATGTGTGATGCGTTCAGGTGCCAACGTTAGCAAACGGTACGCTTTTTTCGACTTGAATTGCGGCTGTAAAGTATTCTGCATGTTTAACATAATGTCTGCAGTGTGGATGATGATAAATTAAATCCATTACATCCACGCACACACACACACACACACCACACACAGGCAAAGAGGTCAGCGCATGTGCAGCAAGCACAGGGCATATACTGTATAATGCGTGTGCATAAAAAAAGGCATAAATGTGGTGTTTTCTTCCACAAGTTTGGAAATAATCCAAGTCGTATACCTTTCCTACAGCGGGATACTGTGCCTACGTTGTTGTTTTTTCACAGTATATGCCGCCAAGAATCACGTTTGTCAGTAGAGGTCGTGCATCATTTTGCTCTCATAGTATAGTCAGACTGAAAGTCAATAGACGTTGAGGTTTATATCCACTGATGCAAAAAACATAGTAAGTAAAAAGTAGTTACATTGTGCATTATACAACAACTTCACGCTACTACTTTGCAGTCAATATTATACATTGTGTACATAATATACTTCTAAGAGGTGGAATGCAAGTTGCACATACTAATTACAATAGTAATAAACATATAAAAAGTTTGAGTACCACCAACACCAAAGAGGCACTTTAAACTGTTTCTATTATTTACATTGCAGGGGCATGCTTAGACTCTCTGATTTATATCCCCCCGGAATACAGAAAAGTTCACCCTCTCACATATATACCGTAAACACACAAAACCTCCACACTTTACTGCAGATATTGTTTTTCTATAGAACACAACCATCCATCATGAAAACACAAATATCCCACCGCTTGATTGATGAGTCAGGAACACACATGCGGCTTATTGCAAGATTTATGGCCTAAATGTGATGCACAACAAAACAATATTTTGGATTTAACCTATATGTGATCATACTGTATGGTGGCGTAGCAAGAATGTTGTTATCATTGCAGCTTGGGGACGGTAGTATTAATGCTAGTAGTATAAGAGACAATGCAACACAATTATATACACAGAGAGCAACAACAACAATTATAATAATGATAATATTTATTTTTTATTTTTTTAAAACACACTGAAAAGCATAAAACTATTATCCCTACTTCATCCAACTCCTTTTCGGACATGTTGTAATAAGAAACTGGATATATGTGACGCACCATATTGTTTACTATATGCATGTTTGAAATAAACTAATACCATAAACATAAACATAAGTATAAAATATCTGAATCTAATAGAAAACATTTTAATATATAAATACATAAATGACCAAAAATATCAAATAAATGGTTTAAATAAAATTCAATAAATACATACGTAAGGATATATAAATACATTTTTAAACGTACAAAAAATATACAGTACTATTAGTGATAATAATAATAAGAATATATGTTATTGTTATTATTATTATTATCATCATCATTATATGATAAATAGATACATACTAGAATAATTGTAATGTATTCAGAATCATAATTAACAAAATATGAATGCATGTGTATATCATATTTATACATAATAATAATAATAAAATACCATTAATTCTGGCTTATAAGGTGGAGCGACTACTTTTTCTTCGCTGACGGCTATAATAAAAATAATTTTAATTAAAAAAAATAAGCAATAACGCTGACAGGGTGTTTTATTGTTTGTGCTATGGCGCCATCTCCTGGACGAATTCGCTCACTACAGTGTCCTTCCATTTATCGGTAGTGCCTTTTTTTTCAACCGAAGTGCTGTTTAGTCTTTGAGCCGTCAATAGCGTTCTTCTTGTATGGATTCTTCAGTCACCACTCGCGGCAAGTTTTACAATATAACTAAAACTATTTCCACTTACTAAACCGTCCCATATGTGTTGTCTGTAGGAGTGTTTTCATACATATTTGTACGTGCAGTACACCAGAGTAGAGCTGTGGTGCGTCATCACCAACCCCCTGCCTTCTGATTCTTCTTCCACCCCTTTGGAGACCATAGCCGCCCTCATGGCTGAGCAGCAGGATATATCTTTAGCACTCCTTGATGCATCCAAGTCTGCTCTCAGCCACCTCGTCCGCCGCCACCAGGACTGGTTTAATGACAGCGCAGCCCACATTTGGCCCCTTATTCGAGACAAGAACGCTGCCCATGACGCCCTCCTACGGAACCCATCCTACTCTGCTCCGAGAGCGGTTCACCATCCTCCGTGCTAAAATCCAGCATGAGCTGTGGTGGATGGAGAATGATTGGTGGGCAAGAAAGGTTGTTGAGATCCAGGGCTTCGATGACAATGACATGCTGAAGTTTTCTGAGGCCACCAAGACGGTCTACGGACCAACACAGAGTTCCCCGCAACCAGTCAGGAGCAAAGATGGTGCCCTCATCAAGGACAAAACTGGCTTCCTCAAGAGGTGGGCTGAGCATCTGCAAGAGCTGTTCAACAAGATCAACACAACCGACCCCACCATCATCGACAATCTACAGATGCTCCCAAACATCCTGGAGCTGACATTAAGGCGTCCTTCTGCAGCCTCAAGAACAACAAAGCGAATGGCCCTGACAACATCCCCGCCAAGGTCCTCAAGCATGGCGGCTACCACCATCACCCTCGTCTCTATGGTTTCATCCCAGACTGCTGGTCTGCCTGGTGCCTACCGCAGCAGTGGAAGGACGCCAACATCGTTCTTGTGTACAAACGAAAGGGCGATCATGTGGACTGCGGAAACAGCCGGGGTATTTCTCTGCTTACAGTGGCTGGCAAAGTGCTGGCCAAGATCATGCTCACCCGCCTCCTGGAGCACATCGTTGATCTGGTCATGCCTGAGACTCAGTGTGGCTTCCGGCGTGAGCGCAGTCGCCCGTCTGCGGCAAGAGAAGTGTCGTGAGCAACACCGGGTTCTCTACTTTGCCTTTGTCGACCTCACAAAGGCCTTCGATACAGTAAACTGTGACTTGTTGTAGAGTATCCTCTGCAAGTTTGGCTGCCCTCCCACCTTCCTGGCATCCTGCAGAAGTTCCACAATGATATGTGTTTTACCGAGTCTCCATGGCAGGTGCTCAGTCAAGCAGCTTCACCGTGAACGTCGGCATGAGGCAGGGCTACGTCCTGGCTCCGGTTATCTTCAACCAGTTACTGGTTGCAATCACCCTCGACTCACGCCGGTACCTACGACCTGCTGACGGTGTCACATTCCAGTACCGTCTTGACGGCAGTCACTTCAATCTCCAAAGTCTTCGGGCCACGATAAATATCTCCCAAGAGATCATCTTTGATCTACAGCCTTCCCCAGCTGCACCCCGGCAGCGCAGTCTCGATGTCATCACTGAGACTTATCATCAGGCCGGCCTCATAGTCGACACCAAGAAGACTGTAGTCCTCCCCAGTGTGCCACCGGACAATGCACCAATCTTGCACAAGATAATCCGCAGCTTCACCTACCTGGGCACCAACTTGTCGTTCTCCTGCGACCTGTCTGATGAGATCCGGCGTCGCATCAACCTCGCCTCAGCCTCCTCTGGTCATCTCAACGATCAGATCTTCGCCAACAGGACCCTCACCATCAGCACCAAGATCGCTGTCTCCAATGCAGTTGTCATTTCCACCCCCCTCTATGGCTGCAAAGCGTGGGTTCCCTACAGCCAACAGGTCAAGCTCCTGGAGTCCTTCCACATCTGACGACTCCAGGAGATCCCCGGCCTCCGTTGGTGGCATAAGTTAACTCACGTTGAAAGAAAAAGAGCCGGCATTAAGTCCTTGTTCCTCTGCCATCAACTCTGTTGGCTGGGCCACGTCATTAGGTTGCCCGCCAACCGTCTGCCTTGC
This sequence comes from Entelurus aequoreus, assembly GCF_033978785.1. Classification (NCBI taxonomy): domain Eukaryota; kingdom Metazoa; phylum Chordata; class Actinopteri; order Syngnathiformes; family Syngnathidae; genus Entelurus; species Entelurus aequoreus. The sequence continues at coordinate 31,732,838 of NC_084756.1, read as the reverse complement.
AGAGTCTTGTATAGCCAACTCGCCAGAGATCGCCGGAGCATGGGAGGTCATAAAAGGACCACCTCAAGACCACCCTTTCAGCAACATCAACAACATCAACCCTTGCAGCCAACAGAGACATTTGGCGAACCACCTGCAATGATGGCGTGCTGCACTTCGACAACAAGTACGATCGCACTGCTGCAGAACGTCGTGCCCGGAGACACCAACGTGCATCAGCACCCTGCGACTCTCCTGGCACAGCCCATCAGTGTCAGACCGGCGGCAGAAGGTGTGGCTCACACATTGGAATCCTCAGCCACCAGAGGAGTCACAGAAACAACCTTTAGAGACGGAGAAGGGGATGTTGTCAGCTAGCAACTAGTATTCAACACTGAACTGAAGTATTTATTTGATATTGTGGATAATGCATATGTTTAAGAGCTATTTCTTTATTCATAATCATGTTTGAATCAGCTCATATTTTTCCATGTATACTCTGTATACGGCAGCACGGTGGCAGAGGGGTTAGTGCGTCTGCCTCACAATACGAAGGTCCTGAGTAGTCGTGAGATCAATCCCGGCCTCGGGATCTTTCTGTGTGGAGTTTGCATGTTCTCCCCGTGACTGCGTGGGTTCCCTCCGGGTACTCCGGCTTCCTCCCACCTCCAAAGACATGCACCTGGGGATAGGTTGATTGGCAACACTAAATTGGCCCTAGTGTGTGAATGTGAGTGTGAATGTTGTCTGTCTATCTGTGTTGGCCCTGCGATGAGGTGGCGACTTGTCCAGGGTGTACCCCGCCTTCCGCCCGATTGTAGCTGAGATAGGCTCCAGCGCCCCCCGCGACCCCGAAGGGAATAAGCGGTAGAAAATGGATGGATGGATACTCTGTATACTAGTTTCTCTTTGTCTTCAGATTGCCTGTTTAGACAGGGTCGTAAACCATCAGGAATGTGAACACAACCCCCAAGTCTCTCTTCTTATCAGTGTTGAGAGGAGGAGGGGGGGAGAGATGGGGGCTTTCTTTGTGTGAAAAGAGTTGCTTTTTCCTTTGGAATGCCAGATCAACTTGGGCTACGCATTTGTATGTGTTGTTCGAGGCTGGTCTCTATTCTCAAATATTTGACAATAAATTACAAAATACCTATACTGTGCTTGGTGGTATCTTTGAGATCGGTTTATATGTCATCTAAGGAACTTGGGACTGACCAGCGTTTTACATCCCACTTGGAGTAACATCTGGTCAAACGCAACAATATGTATAAATGTTGCCGATCCCAGGGCTTGGGGTCTTTCTGTGAGGAGTTTGCATGTTCTCCCCGTGACTATGTTGGTTCTCTCCGGGTACTCCGACTTCCTCCCACCTCCAAAGACATGCACTTGGGGATAAGTCGATTGGCAACACCAAATTGGCCCGAGTGTGTGAATGTGATTGTGAATGTTGTCTGTCTATCTGTGTTGGCCCTGCATAGAGGTGGCGACTTGTCCAGGGTGTACCCCGCCTTACGCCCGAATGCAGCTGGGATAGGCTCCAGCACCCCCCCATGACCGCAACAGGGACAAGTGGTAGAAATGGATGGATGTATTTATCTAACAAATATGATAAGAATACAAATGATTATTATCAATCATATTTTAAATATTGATTTGTAAAGTTGGATAATCAGATGTGTAAGTGTACCTAATGAATTGACCAGCTCTGAGCAGAGATGCAAGCAATGAAAATATGTTAATATTTTTCTTCACATTTTGGTCTTCTGCACAACAAACGGTGAATCTTGCCAACATATGTGATTCAAATCTATTTTCCTACTGAAATATTTGTGATATAGAAAAAGCAATAAAGTCCACGAGCCTGGTGCGAATGCAAGCATAATAAAGTTGTGTCTTTTTACAAAAGGCATACAGTACATTGGGGGGGGGGGGGGGGGTGGAGTGGATTCTCCTTCTCAAACTGTACGCAATTTGCATGATAGGATGTGAGAGTTGGATGGATTTGGGGATTATGTGAAACACATCTTCCATTTCTGCTTCATTGTACTCAGGGAGAAGTATCACATTTGCACAGATGGTGAGGAATATTTAGGAGCAAAGAACTGCTTCTGCTTCTGTGCAGAAAAGAACATTAGAAAACGGCACAATCCATGAATGCACGCTGGGGTTTTGTTTTTTTTGTTATCACTTTTTAAAGCATCAATCTTGGTTAGCATGCTTCTTAACACACATTTAGCTCTACTGCTTTGTCCCTATGCTAGTTATAAATGGAAGTAATGTAGCTCATTATTTAATCATGGCTCACACTTTACATTATAGCCACTTGCAGTATAAAAGGGTAGCAGCTATAAGGGATCAAAGATACAGGATATCATCAATAAATAAGCTTGAAAAAGAAAAAAATCACTTCATTCGTGCATAATAAAGCAAATAAAACACTGTCATTGTCTTACAGCCATGTGGCAGGTGTACTTTAAAATATTGAAATGCGCTGTATGGCAGCAACCAACAGAAGCCCTGTTGAGTCACTCTCAAATTGTTTGCTGTCAAAAGAAGCACAACATGAGGAACATTAGCGCTAATGCACAGCTCTCCCAGGAAGCATCTGCTCAATACGATGCTGGCCTAAAAACAGGGGTTCAGAACAGTCAGAGAGATTAAAATGAACGTTAATTACGAGAAATATAATTTAAAATATTATTTGAATGAATAATTGTTCAATTGAATGTTAAAAATATAATAAATGTATGTATAGTCGTAGTCTTAAAAACATTTTTATATATATTTAAAAAAAAAAAAAAGGTTAAATCATTTATTTAAAAAAAATATATATGCTAAAAATATATATATATATTTTTAAATTAGGGCTGGCAAACGATAAAAATGTTTAGTTGTTTATAGTTAACTCAGAATTAATTGCAATTAATCCTAGATATAATCCAATCCAATCCACTTTATTTATATAGCACATTTAAACAACAAGAATGTTTCCAAAGTGCTGCACAGCCATGTTAAAAACAATATTAAAAACAATATTATGCTCCACCAATGACTGAATAAAAACAAAAAATAAATAAATATAAAACCAATATAAAAACAATATAAAAATAAAGATGATTAAAAACTATTTTAAAGGGTAAAACCAATTAAAACAGTAAATAGAAATCAAAATGTATTAAAAAAAACACTGAGGACAACAGAGGACAGAAGACCACACAACTCACGTAGTGTTAAAAGCCAAAGAATAAAAGTGGGTCTTAAGACGAGACTTAAAACACTCCAGTGTGGAAGCAGTTTGAACATGGAGGGGCAAAGTGTTCCAGAGCTTAGGGCCAATATATATATAATGAGAAAACAGCTCCGTCAGCTTATTTGTCCAGTTTACCCTGATAAAAATATAATTTTTCATCAATTAAAAGTGTACCATAGACAGATCATTTTCAAGTTTTTGTTACCTTTATTATGCTTTTCTTATATAGTTCAACACAAAAAGGACATAGAGATGCCATATTTTGTAGGAAAACAGAATTTGTATTCGTGCTGTAGAAGCACTTGCGTTCAGAAGAGAGGAGCTACACCGTGTTTAGATAGAAAGATCATGCATTAATAACACATAATGTGGATTGTTATGATCATTACCAGTTCCGGGTCCTAAATGGTTGTCAAAGTGTACCAACCTCTCGGATTACCTACTCAGACTTCTTCTGTCCAGGTGAGATGCATGATTTATGATGGACAATAAACTTACAGGGAGCAAGGAAGCAGCAGATCACTCAATGATGTACACATAGGGACACACGGAAGTGATCACGCCGCTGCTATGAATAGTTTGTCTGCGTTAGCGCTTATAATAACAATATCGCTAATACTTGGTTAATATTCAAGTCACGAAATGGAGTATTGTTGACAATCTTTTAATATGTTTTTATTGAATTGTATGGGCGAAAAAAAGGAGCTCCCATTGGCTCTGCTGTAAGCTGACTTTTATTTACTTCAATTTCCAAGTTAGAATCCATTAAAAAAAAAAAATCTGTCGTCATGTCTTTCATAATGATTAGGAACGACGTATAGTCATAGTCTTAAAAACATTTTTAAATATATTTTTAAAAATAAAGGTTTAAAACCTTTTTTTTTTAAATATTCTAAAACATTTTTTTTTTTTAACTAGGGCTGTCAAACGATCAAAATGTTTAATTGTTTATAGTTAACTCCGAATTAATCGCAATTAATCCTAGATATAATTTTTCATAATAAAGTGTACCATAGACAGATCATTTTCAAGTTGTTGTTACCTTTATTATGCTTTTCTTAAATAGCTCAACACAAAAAGGACATCGAAATGCTTTTAATGACAATAAAACATATTACCTGAGCTACGTTGGTGTTTTGCCAGATTTTGTATTTTGTTGGAAAACAGAATTTGTATTCGTGCTGTAGAAGCACTTGCATTCAGAAGAGAGGAGCTACACCGTGTTTAGATAGAAATATCATGCATTAATAACACATAATGTGGATTGTTATGATCATTCCCAGTTCCGGGTCCTAAATGGTTGTCAAAGTGTACCAACCTGTCGGATTACCTACTCAGACTTCTTCTGTCCAGGTGAGATGCATGATTTATGATTGGCAATAAACTTACAGGGAGCAAGGAAGCAAGGAAGCAGCAGATCACTCGATGATGTACACATAGTCAAGTCATGTACTTTAATTTCCAAGTTAGAATCCATTTAAAAAAAAATCTGTCGTCATGTCTTTCATAATGGTTACGAACAAAGTATAGTCATAGTCTTAAAAACATTTTTAAATATATTTTTAAAAATAAAGGTTTAAAACCTTTTTTTTTTTTTTTTTAATATGCTAAAAAAAAAAATTAAATTAGGGCTGTCAAACGATCAAAATGTTTAATTGTTTATAGTTAACTCAGAATTAATCGCAATTAATCCTAGATATAATTTTTCATCTATAAAGTGTACCATAGACAGATCATTTTCAAGTTGTTGTTACCTTTATTATGCTTTTTTTTAAATAGCTCAACACAAAAAGGACATTTTAATGACAATAAAACCAATTACCTGAACTACGTTGGTGTCTTGCCAGATTTTGTATTTTGTAGGAAAACAGAATTTGTATTCGTGCTGTAGAAGCACTTGCATTCAGAAGAGAGGAGCTACACCATGTTTAGATAGAAATATCATGCACTAATAACCAATCATGCTTTGATTGTCAAAGATGTTTGTTAATGTAATCTGTGATATTTCTACCTGAATAAAATGCTTCAGATATTCTGTACATCACGTGTTGTAGAAGTTAGTGGTATATCTCTTTGGTAATAAAAGGTCCTATTCAGCCTGCTAAACATTCTTTAATTGAGGTCTATCAACCAGAACATTTTTCAAAAGAATATACACTTTATTTCAATCTGCCAGAAAATGTTATATTCCTATTCCTTAACTGATGTAGTAGAATTTATTTAGATGGAAATATCACATTTCGATGCAAAACATTATGCCATTTTACGGTAATAATCTACATAGTATGTTATTGATGCGTTAATCTAATCTAAACAGGAAAGGAAAGCTCGACCAATCTTTCAATGTAAGCTCAGCCCAATTTTTTTGGTTGTTAGAATAAAAAATAAAAAAATAAATTGAATTACAATTTAAATGTCTTTGGATTAGTGCTGTCAAACAATTATTGTGTTTTTTTTAGACTTTGGATTCATCCTGAATAATTGCAGTCAATTACTTGCTTGTATAATTATAATAACTTTAAACAAGGACCACAGTATTTTGATGCAAATGCAAAATGTCATAAACATGTTTGTTTTTTCCCCCCTAAAAGCACTGCATTTATTTTTTCAAATCTTGGGAACAGTTGTATTTAAATTACCGTAGGGGTGAACTTTAAAGAGAAATTTAAACAGCGTGCACGCCAGTAATTAATGGAAAAGCGTTTCATTTTATAAGTGTTTGTAAAGCTTTTAAAACATAATTGCTATCTTTGAAACAATCCCCTAACCCTTTTTTACAAGGACACTTTGATTGGGACTGTTTGTAACTGTTGAGAGGCGAGTCCATTGTGTCATATAGCCCTAAAAATAACTGCAAAGTCCTCATTGACTCTTCATCACAGACACCCGATGAGAGCGTGTGAACGAAGAGGACTGCGGTTTGGCTCCCTCGTACGACAATCACCAGGCTTGTTGGCGCTCTTGAGAAACGTGTAACCTTTACAGCTTCAAAGATGACTCAAGGCTAATGTGAAGCACAGAAAGCAAGAAAGAGTGTAAATTTTTATAGGAATTGTGTGTGACACAGCGAAAAGAAAGTGGCACACTCAGCTTGCAGATTTTTGGGTTTTTTTTGTCGGGCAAATCTGTAGTCACAACAAGACCGGCCCTACGTCGGGGCATGAGGCTCCGCCCCCCTCGAAATAAAATGTCTTCCCCTCTCAATTCCAACTGTTTGTAGTTGAGAAAGTACATTTTATATACAGTATTTTTCGGACTAAAAACTTTATCTCAAAACACGACAGCAATTCAAACTGTGAGTGCACCACAGAGCTAGTGACAGTGTGTGTGCGTGTCGGCAGGGCGGCTGAAATGGAAGAAAGTTCAGCTGTTGTTGTTTTGGTGACCAACAAAACCTAGTTTTTTCAGGTCTGTGGTTCGTAAATCGCAAAGTTAATCTAATTGTTCCAGTCTAATATGATTTTGGAAATGAAATAATGAAATAAACAAAAACAAATGAATATAAGGCACAGTTTGTTTTGTTGTGCTGGGCCTGACCTTTAATCCAGCACAAGAAGTCAATGTCACCTGGACTAAATTGCGCTGATGAGAACGCGCTTGCTCTGCTCTCCCTGACGTCACTGCAAATTAACCTTAGCTTTTTACTGAATAAGACGCACTGACAAGCCTGACGCCAACATTTACAGCAACGCCGAAATCCATTACAAGAACCTCTTATGATTAATGTCAAATTAATGAGATGTTTTTCCCGTCCATTGTGGATTCTAACAATGAGCCACGAGGTCTTGCCCGTGTCATGTTGCTAAACAAGGTACAGTAACCACAATATTAGACAAAGTTCCAGTCTCCGGGTGTTGTAGATGCAGTGCAATTTGCTACAATCACATACATTAAATGAGTTACATGTAGTAATATGCAAAAAGCTTCCTTATTAAAGCATGGATATGATGGTAGAAACATCAGTACAGATACAAATCTTTACTAAAACAATGATATGTTTATTATGGAACACAGTTAATATGAGCATTATGATGTACAATATACTGTACAATAGGGCCTACATGGAAGACAAAGAATGATGAGAACCACACTTTAAATTCATTATTACCGGTAATTATTTAACAATGGTATTGTCTACTATCTACTGAATATATACACTACCGTTCAAAAGTTTGGGGTCACATTGAAATGTCCTTATTTTTGAAGGAAAAGCACTGTACTTTTCAATGAAGATAACTTTAAACTAGTCTTAACTTTAAAGAAATACACTCTATACATTGCTAATGTGGTAAATGACTATTCTAGCTGCAAATGTCTGGTTTTTGGTGCAATATCTACATAGGTGTATAGAGGCCCATTTCCAGCAACTATCACTCCAGTGTTCTAATGGTACAATGTGTTTGCTCATTGGCTCAGAAGGCTAATTGATGATTAGAAAACCCTTGTGCAATCATGTCCACACATCTGAAAACAGTTTAGCTCGTTACAGAAGCTACAAAACGGACCTTCCTTTGAGCAGATTGAGTTTCTGGAGCATCACATTTGTGGGGTCAATTTAACGCTCAAAATGGCCAGAAAAAGAGAACTTTCATCTGAAACTCGACAGTCTATTGTTGTTGTTAGAAATGAAGGCTATTCCACAAAATTGTTTGGGTGACCCCAAACTTTTGAACGGTAGTGTATATCTATTTCCTACAATGTTTATTTTACTTTCGTCTATAATATAATATTTCATAAATGTTGTGTGTGTACAGGGGAAGAAGACGACAAAGACAGCAGGGACGTCGTTTTAACTCTATTTATAATACATTTACAAAAGTATGGAGTGTGTCGCTAATCCAAATGTGTATGTGTGCGACTGTGTGTGGAGATTAACGGAAGAGTGTTAACCGGAAGTGTTGAGCAAGGTGCGGAATACCAAGGGGGCGGGGGGGGCAGGACGAGCTCAGAGGTCCGTGAGACAGGCAGGAAGTCGGGGGCAATAGTGAGGCGTCAAAGTCCGTGTCCAGGCGGGAGGTCGAGATCTAAGATGCAGCCAGGGAACCAGAGGGAACACGGGGAGACCAGACATATAGCTCGTGACGTGGGAACGAAGGTAGGCTGGAGGGAGGCGACAAGGAGGAACACGAGACAAATAAATGCAGAGGACAAATTTCACCACACCTAGTGTGTGTGTGACAATCATTGGTACTTTAACTTTAACTTTAACTTTAAAGTTGTTCAACAGTCCGGGGTCCCCATTGTCGTATGTGACGCTTCATAATGCACGTGCAGAATGTGGCTTGGCAGTGTCTTGCTGAAATAAGCAGGGGCGTCCATGAAAAAGACATCTTTTCCTCAATTTTCTTTTATTATTAGAAGAAAAACTGGTACACAAGGTACGCAGAAATTTAACATACTATTAGTAAGTGCTGTGACATGGAGTAGGGGTCGGATGAAAAGAGATCTGTTTCTTCCTACTTATTTTCGGACATGTTAATAAGACGCGCTTCAATGTAACTTTATGTTTTGTTTTGAACTAACCAAAACATTACGATACTCCAGCATACAGCATCCCTGTCCACTTTACTTTTTTTATGTATGTATTTATTTTAAAACGTTTTTTTTCCCGAAAATGTTAAGCACAGAAATGAAACAAACTAGCAGTAATTAAGTATATTTAATTAAGACTGCTTCTGCCTACTCATTTTCGCACATGTTAACATGATAAACAGTCAAATAAACTAAACATAATAAACATTAACATTATATAAAGAACCAAATATGCCAATACTGTACTATAAACAACTCCAGGGCTTTACATTAGAAGACAGATCTATCCTATTTAAATGAGGCTTGTCTGTGCACACACATTAGTGTCAGAGCACAGTTAGTTGGCTTGTGCACTGATGAGAGGATGTCAGTCAGCCATGCAATAATGTTCACTGGACTGACCTCACCCGTGATCTAACCACTGCAGACATCATGATTGCCCGGGTAGCCTTGCTGGAAACTCCGATGAAGAGTTATTATGAGGCATGTTTAGAACGCTTCAAATCTAGCAACTGGTATGCGGTGTAGCGTAAATGTTAGGGGTGCATAAAAAAATCTAATTTCAGCTGAATTGAGATTATTATTTATCGCGATTCTAAAACGATTCATAATTTTCTAAAAATAAATTTTTAAAAAAAATAAATAATAATACATTTTTAAAAAATCAACAAATCATTATTTCTTCTAGATTTTCCAGAACAAAAATTTTAAAAGAAATTCAAAAGACTTTGAAATAAGATTTAAATTTGATTCTACAGATTTTCTAGATTTGCCAGAATAATTTTTTTGAATTTTAATCATAATAAGTTTGAAGAAATATTTCACAAATATTCATCGTCGAAAAAACAGAAGCTAAAATGAAGAATTAAATTAAAATTGATTTATTATTCTTTACAATAAAAAAAAATACATTTACTTGAACATGGATTTAAATTGTCAGGAAAGAAGAGGAAGGAATTTAAAAGGTAAAAAGGTATATGTGTTTAAAAATCCTAAAATCATTTTTAAGGTTGTATTTTTTCTCTAAAATTGTCTTTCTGAAAGTTATAAGAAGCAAAGTAAAAAAATAAATGAATTTATTTAAACAAGTGAAGACCAAGTCTTTAAAATATTTTCTTGGATTTTCTAATTCTATTTGAGTTTTGTCTCTCTTAGAATTAAAAATGTCGGGCAAAGCGAGACCAGCTTTCTAGTAAATAAATAAAATTTAAAAAAATAGAGGCAGCTCACAGGTAAGTGCTGCTATTTAAGCTATTTTTAGAACAGGCCGGCGGGCTACTCATCTGGTCCTTACGGGCTACCTAGTGCCCGCGGGCACCGCGTTGGTGACCCCTGCTATATAGTATATACCGCATGTTATTTTTGTACAACAACAACTTCAGCTGTCGAACGTTATAAGGTACAAATTCAACAAGTACAACATTAGCACGGACGGTATAGCCAAGTTGTGGTTAAGAAGGTGGATTTTTGTTCCTTATATTTACCAGAAACGAAGTGATCCGAACACACGACCCGGGACTTTGGGGGACTCCAGTGAGAACCGTCCTCGTTTTCCCGGTGTAAAGCTGCGAGCCATTTGTCTCGTCTCTGTGGGCTTTTATCACGCTTTGGCAGAACAAAATACAACCTTTGTTTTACCTGTTTCCAGTTGGGGTTAGCACAACCAAAAACAACACAGTTTTTCGGCATTTTGGAGGCAGAGTGACGGGTTTAACCAGCGTAGGTCGACAGGTTAAAGAGTAATGGCAACGGTTTGTTTTCAACGCCAGTCTGGTTGCTACGGCTCGAAGAACCCGTATGTAGCTCAGTTGCCCGGATGTCGGCCCTCACCCATATAGGTCATCAAATCTCAGCAACAAGCTGTAATATCTTACTAGAGGCTAACCTTTCCTGTGACAAAATGGCAACCAAGGTAATCAAAAAGGTTAACCAACGAACGAGATTTCTCTACAGAATTTCCTCTCTGGTCAACAAAAGCACCTTGAGGATTCTGGCGGGAACTCTCGTTCAACCCTTTTTCGATTATGCATGCACCTCCTGGTACCCTAGCACCTCCAAAACCCTCAAATCTAAACTCCAAACATCTCAGAACAAGCTAGTCAGGTTACTTCTAGACCTCCACCCCAGATCCCACCTCACTCCTACCCACTTCTCTAAAGTGGGCTGGCTCAAGGTGGAGGACAGAGTTAAACAACTTGCACTGAGCCTAGTCTATAAAATCCGCTACACCTCCCTGATACCGAAGTACATGTCAAACTACTTCCTTAACGTAAATGACCGCCATAACCACAACACCAGGGGGTGCTCCACTAACCACGTTAAACCCAGATTCCGAACTAACAAAGGTCTTAACTCATTCTCTTTCTATGCCACATCAATGTGGAATGCGCTCCCAACAGGTATAAAAGAAAGGGCATCTCTATCCTCCTTCAAAACCGCAATAAAAGTTCACCTCCAGGCAGCTACAACCCTAAACTAACACCCTCCCCGGATTGCTAATAATCAAATGTAAACAATCAAATGCAGATACTTTTTCTTTTTCTTATGCCTTCTGATCTCTCTCTCTCTCTCTCTCTCTCTCTCTATGTCCACTACTTGATGTCCATACCCCCCCCCCCCATCCCCCCCCCCCCCCCCGCCCCTCCACACCCCTGATTGTAAATAATGTAAATAATTCAATGTGATTATCTTGTGTGATGACTGTATTATGATGATAGTATATATCAGGGATGGGCAATTAATTTTTACCGGGGGCCGCATGAGCTACCCGAGCACTGCTGGAGGGCCACATCGACAATATTTCAATTAAATTTTGCTCAATATTATTTTTGATATATACCGTAAGATAAATAATAATAATAATAATAATAATAATAGTAATACTTCAACATAGTGTGTGTAACAGCATTCCATGACTAATATATATAAATTAACATTAATAATAAATGACAGTAAAATAAGCACACGTATGACTGAGGAGTCATAGTGTAACTTTGTGTGGTGTTTGAGTTGTCCGACTTTTTGTGTGGCCTTAAACGCACCAGTGGTTTAGTGCTATGCGTGTTGGTGACAGATGACAAGTTGGTTTTGGCCTGGTTTGTACAGCAGAAAATGACTAGTTTTTCGAGATAGAATTGTTTTACTCATGTTTTTGGTGTGGTTATGTCCGAATATAAACAGTTTTGCTCAATAAAGCGATCGATATAATTCCTGGCCTCGAAGCATCTCGATAGACGTTACAATAATTGAAAGGTGTTCAATTGAAGGGTGTTGACGAACACCGTTAGGGCCGCTTGTTGTCACTGTCACTCAAAGTTGCATTGCAAAATTACATAGAATAAATATGTTTATTTTGTTTAGAATTCAGATGGGATTTGATTTGGTGCGCGGCATATACTTGCTGCGCGCAGCGGACGCTTGAGCAGTGCGCAATTGCGCAGGCACGCACCTTAGAGGGAACGTTGCTTGGCAGTCCATGTCTTGTTGGAAACACGCCATTCTTCATCAACTTTTCTCTTTTTAGCGTCTCGGGTGTAAACCGTGCATCACTTGTCGCTGCATGTGCACCTTCACTCGCAGGTTACACACGGACACACGCCCTTAAATAATACTTTTCAAAATAAAAGCAGCACAGTTGTATTGCGCGCAGGACATAGATGTTTTTTCAACTTTATTTTGTAATTGCAGCTGTTCACATTCACTCACAACCACGCACACGCATACGTCCACACGGAAGTAATACAAATAACGATTTTCAAAACAAAAGCAGCACCGTTGTATTGCACACTCGACATAGATACTTTTTTAAATTTATTTTGTAATTTATAATTGGCCTCACGCGGGCCGGACAGGGACGCACAAAGGGCCGGATGCGGCCCACGGGCCGCAGAATGCCCAGGTCTGGTATATATGATAGTATATATCTGTATCATGAATCAATTTAAGTGGACCCCGACTTAAACAAGTTGAAAAACTTATTCGGGTGTTACCATTTAGTGGTCAATTGTACGGAATATGTACTTCACTGTGCAACCTACTAATAAAAGTCTCAATCAATCAATCAATCAAAAAACTGATATCATTTAGGACCAAAACCCTTAAAACAGGTAAAACACTAACATAAAATCTGCTTAGTGAGAAGAATGATCTTATCAGACAGAAAATAAGCAAATATCACCCTTATTTGAGATTTCAGTTTTTGCAGTGTGGCGTCTACGGGATGGTGACTTGGTCTTTGTCGACCGCGATGGAAAAAAGGAAAACGAGCAGAGCAAACGCGAGCAGAGTTCAACGTAAACGCAACCTTCAACGCTCTCACTTTCACTCTGAGTTGTCTGTTTTTGACTCCATTACTGCTTGCAAGCGTAAAAAAAAAAAAAAAAAATCGGGAGCACGCGTCCAAAACAACCCGTGTAGCGTTCAGGGGTTTCAAACAATCAAAGCGACAAACACAACGCATCCGCCTTAAACGCGGTGCAAACATTAGCAGCCTCATTAACATTATAAAGGCCGGCGTCGCTCGCACTTGTACTTTGCAAGCTCCGTGCAATTTTAACACCCCTGGAAAGTATTGTGACACCTTTTTTTTTTTTTGTGAGGGTCGCACAACTACTACTAATGCAGCTGTGTTTACTTACAAATCGTGCTTTGTTTTGGTGTGCGCCTTTGTGTTTTATCCTTTGTCGGAATGTTTTCGACTGCATCAAGGTAAACCGTATTTATTACGCGTCCTCTTTGCCTCCCCCGTTTGTGCTCAGTGACACTGCATGCAGTCACGCTCCCCCGCTGTGCTACATTGGAAAAGACACGAGTTTCCGGCAAGTACCGTATGACCTCAACCCCGTGAACTTGGCTCCTCTGACATCTGTAAAAGAAGGAGTGTGCAGAAAAAGCAACGTAGGCATGTTTCATTTCAAATTGCAATAAAGAATGTTCTGTCACATTTAAATGATGTGACATTATTAACATGGCTCAGATGGTAGAGCTTGAGCGTCCCTGGTCCAGCTTCTGCCGTCCTAGTCACCGCCGTTGTGTCCTTGGGCAAGAGACTTCACCCACCTCACTCCCAGTGCCACTCACGACAGATGGAAATGAGCAACTATGCTATTATCTGGCATACATCAGATTAATGTGCTCTGTCCTCAATCAAAAAACGAAATAATCATAATTATTGTTATCCTATATTTTGTGTTTCATTTTTTTCTCGTGTATGCCTATTATTATTATTATTATTATTATTGATATTACATGTGTAAATGTGTTTTAAAATGTTGACCATGATTTTAAAATGCATTCAAGATAAAAAGGAAAAATATGTTACACTTTATCAAATGTGTACAAAATATGTAATATTGGTTATTATTATTAGAAAAAAAATACATTGAGTCCAACAAATAATTTCTGTACAGGTATATGTACTGACTATATTAATTACAAATTTACAGTCAATTGCAATTCTTATTCACTCCTATTTTAAATTGATTCTTTATATAAATTTAAAAAAAAAAAAATATATATATATATATATATATATATATATATATATATATATATATATATATATATATATATATAAAATCTCCTGAGGATTGAGGAAACCCCTCATGAAACAGGCCTGTAGAGATGAAATAGTCTTGTGATTTTTTTTTCCCACACATACATATATATATATATATATATATGTATATATATATATATATATATATATATATATATATATATATATATATATATATATATATATATATATATATAAATATATATATATATATATATATTAGTGTTGTCCCGATACCAATATTATTTCGATACTTTTCGGGAATTTTCTAAATAAAGTGGACCACAAAAAATTGCATTAATGGCTTTATTTTAACAAAAAAAATCTTAGGGTACATTAAACATATGTTTCTTTTTGCAAGTTTGTCCTTAAACAAAATAGTGAACATACAAAACAATTTGTCCTTTATTTGTAAGTAAGCAAACAAAGGCTCCTAATTTAGCTGCTGACATATGTGTCATTTTCCATTCTATTATTTTGTCAAAATTATTAAGGACAAGTGGTAGAAAATGAATTATTAATCTACTTGTTCATTTACTTTTAATGTCTGGTTATTTTCTGTTTCAACATGTTCTATCTACACTTCTGTTAAAATGTAATAATCACTTATTCTTTTGTTGTTTGGACGCGTTACATTAGTTTTGGATGATACCACAAATTTGGGTATCAATCCGATACCAAGTCGTTACAGGATCATACAATGGTCATATTCAAAGTCCTCATGTGTCCAGGGACATATTTCTTGAGTTTATAAACATAATATACATTTAAAAAAAACAAAAGAAGATGTTGTGATGCCAAAAAATATCAACGTAATCATAGTAGTATCAACTAAATACGCTCCTGTACTTGATATCATTACAGTGGATGTCAGGTGTAGATCCACCCATGGTGTTTGTTAACATTTTGACGCCATACTTTATTTGTCGCCATGGAGGCGAGGATTAGTGATTTAGAAGTAGCTAAAACACTGCCGACTGGGGACGGACTTTAGCCGCTAGCTAGCTAGCCATGTCTTAAAGCATCTCTTCCTGAGGGCATTTCAGGGTTATAACTTCACCTTTATCTTCAGTTTTTAAGTCAAAATGTGTCCGTTCTACATTTTCTGTCTACACACTGTGTCTGCTTGTAAGTACTCCGTGTGTGCGCTGCCGAACATGCTCCTCTGCTCTTAAACCAGCAATGACACGACGTGACGACGACGGTGGCGCGGGGGGATATATATATATGTATGTATGTATATATATATGTATATATATATGTATATATATGTGTGTATATATGTATGTATATATACTGTATATGTATATATACTGTATATGTATATATTTATATATATTTCAGTATATATACTGTACATACATCTATTTTTTTTTTTAAATAAACAATTCATAAAAATAAGTTGTTTAGGCCACCCCCGTGCTTAATAGCGGTGTGTATCAGCAGCCAAGACAAGTTTATTTTTTTATTATTTTTTTTACCAAATGATATATATCAACAATCGGTTCAAATCGAGAACAGCGCTGAATCGATTCTGTTTTGAATCTGCACCCTAAGAATCGGAATCGAATCGAATCGTGAGTGGTTCAAAGTTTCACATCCCTAGTAAATATATTATTTATTTATGTTTAACATAAGAATAATCCCACACCAAAGCTATACAATAAATAATTAACAAAATATAGATCACACTTAAAATGGTTTAGTTTATTTATTTCAAAAAAGGTTTGGACCATATTAGTTGGTGATAATGGTTTGGTGTATTGGCATGCTTAGAAAACCTGTATAGAAAAAAGTATTTAAGAATACTTTTATCAATAGCCCTTATTTACCATTTGCGTGGTAGTATGACATGTAACGGACATTTGAGATGTACAATAACCCATAAAGTGTTAAAGTATATATTACAGGGGTGTCAAATGTACGGCCCGCGGGCTGGATCAGGCCCACTAACAGGTTTTATCCGGCCCGCGGGATGAGTTTGCTCAGTATAAAAATGAGTCAAAATTTTTTAATGAAAAAAAAAACTGGTATTCTAAATGTGTCCACTAGATGTTGCAATAGCAATTATTTGTATCTGTTTAGATGATGCTAAATATGTAAAAAACACAAATAAAAACCAAATGATGTTAGTGCACCAGTCGAGGAAAATTAGCAAATTCCATATAAATAACATCCTGTAATTTGACTTTGATATTTTTTTATCTTGCTAGATTGAAAATTAACACCAATTAGCTGACTGATGAAAATTATCACTTAATTTATTCAGAAAGTATAAATAACGATAAATAAAGATAGGATACTATTAACCGCAACATGTAAATGTGAAAAAAAACCAAAAAACATTATGATTTGTACATTTTCAGAATTTAAACAAAGAAAATAATCTGAATAATCTTTATTTTTAAGTTATCGTGCCTTGATTTTACTTGGGAGTAGAGTTTTCTCCATGTGGCCCCTGATCTAAAATGAGTTTGACACCTGTGACTTATTATGTCAATTATTTATTCGTCATTTTAATGAAGTTTGTGTAAAAAATGTATTAAAATAATATTTGATTTAAGTTTAAAAATAAAGGGCCTCATTCATCAATCCAATCCAATCCACTTTATTTATATAGCACATTTACACAACAAGAATGTTTCCAAAGTGCTGCACAGCCATGTTAAAAAACAATATTAAAAACAATATTAAAAACGATATTAAAAATAATATTAAAAACAATATTATGCTACACCAATGACTGACCAATGACATCAACACCTTACCCTGAAGGGAAGCCTGGTACTTGCTGCAGTTGAGCGAATAATCACCCATCTGACACTATTAGATGAAATACTTGTACCTGTTGTGTATATAAATATGAGCTTTTTAACATGTTTACGTGGAAAAAGGGCCCAAAAATGGTCATTTCTCTCCGCCACCATTCCACACAGACGTGATCAAACAACGCTATCCAAAAAGAAAAATGGAGAAATATATTGTTTGGAACAAAAAAAAACTACATATACACATTACCCCATTTGAAATGAAGTGTTTCGAGAGAAATGAGTTGCGCCGGTGGTGGTAGAGTTGGGGAGAGTCCCTTCGCGGAGACAAGTAAAGTAAACTCGCTGAAAGGAAACACTGTGGGAGACAATAAGCATTTTCTGAAGTTTCTATTTCTTTTCCCATCAGCAGACAAACGAGCCATCACATCACAACCCACGAGGAACGGACGGCGAGTGTGCAACGTAGCCCGACATCGATAACATCACAAAACACATCATCACGCCGCTCCACCGAGGTCATTGTATTCATTAATGCTGGGGCACAATACATACACTCTGTGGCTTTTTTTATTTTATTTTTAGCTTTACGGAGCAACCTCTTAAGTAGTAATGAGAGTGAGAAATGCGGAGCGTTTAAAGTGAAAATCCTGATCAATTATGAATGATTGGAGGACTCTTAAAAGCTCGGGCTGTGAAAGAAAAGAAAGAAAGGACACAAACAGAACCCGGAGAGTCCAGGATGCTTGGATGGATACCAGATGTGAAATTGTAAATGAACCTTAAGCACACAGGTGAGTGTGCAGGATGTGGAGATAATTACTTGTGACTGAACACAGGTCATGCTGCTTATGTGCATCCATCCATCTTCTCCGGGTCGCGGGGGCAGCAGCCTAAGCAGGGAAGCCCAGACTTCCCTCTCCCCCAGCCACTTCGTCCAGCTCCTCCCGGAGGATCCCGAGGCGTTCCCAGGCCAGCCGGGAGACATAGTCTTCCCAACGTGTCCTGGGTCTTCCCCCGTGGCCTCCTACCGGTCGGACGTACCCTAAACACCTCCCTAGAGAGGCGTTCGGGCGGGTAGCATCCTGACCAGTTCCCCGAACCACCTCATCTGCCCCCTTCCTTCCGGATGACAGAGCTTCTCACCCTATCTCTAAGGGAGAGTCCCGCCACCCGGCGGAGGAAACTCATTTCGTCCGCTTGTACCCGTGATCTTGTCCTTTCGGTCATAACCCAAAGCTCATGGCCATAGGTCATACTTGCCAACCCTCCCGGTTTTACCGGGAGACTCCCGGTATTCAGCGCCTCTCCCGATAACCTCCCGGCAGAAATTTTCTCCCGACAAACTCCCGGTATTCAGCCGGAGCTGGAGGCCACGCTCCCTGAGTGGGGACAGCCTGTTCTCACGTCCGCTTTCCCACAATATAAACAGCTTGCCTGCCCAATGACGTCATAACATCTAGGGCTTATAGAGAGTAGAGTGCACAACTGCGCACACAACAAGGAGACGAAGCAGAAGAACGAGGAAATTACGGACATGGCGACGCCGTCGACGAGCAAGATGAAGAAATACGCTTGCAAGTTCCAAAACGAATGGAAACAAGAATTTCAGTTCATCCAGGACAGTTCGAAGGGGAAGGGGTATGTTGCCTGTACATTTTGTAGAACAGACTTCTCCATTGAACACGGTGGCCGAAATGATATACTCAGTCATGAACGGAGAAGTTCAACAGGACAATACTGCCATCTACTGGATAGCCTCCGGAACACTGAAATTAAAGTATTTATTTTATTTATATGTATAATAAAATAAATATATATATATATATATATATATATATATATATATATATACACTACCGTTCAAAAGTTTGGGGTCACTCAAACAATTTTGTGGAATAGCCTTCATTTCTAAGAACAAGAATAGACTGTCGAGTTTCAGATGAAAGTTCTCTTTTTCAGGCCATTTTGAGCGTTTAATTGATCCCACAAATGTGATGCTCCAGAAACTCAATCTGCTCAAAGGAAGGTCAGTTTTGTAGCTTCTCTAACGAGCTAAACTGTTTTCAGATGTGTGAACATTATTGCACAAGGGTTTTCTAATCATCAATTAGCCTTCTGAGCCAATGAGCAAACACATTGTACCATTAGAACACTGGAGTGATAGTTGCTGGAAATGGGCCTCTATACACCTATGTAGATATTGCACCAAAAACCAGACATTTGCTGCTAGAATAGTCATTTACCACATTAGCAATGTATAGAGTGTATTTCTTTAAAGTTAAGACTAGTTTAAAGTTATCTTCATTGAAAATAAGGACATTTCAATGTGACCCCAAACTTTTCAACGGTAGTGTATATATATATAATTCACTGAAAGTCAAGTATTTCATACATATATATATATATATATATATATATGAAATACTTGAGTTGGTGAATTCTAGCTGTAAATATACTCCCCTATTAACCACGCCCCCGACCACGCCCCCACTTCCCGGTATAGGAGGTCTCAAGGTTGGCAAGTATGCCATAGGTGAGTATGGGAACGTAGATCGACCGGTAATTTGAGAGCTTTGCCTTCCGGCTCAGCTCCTTCTTCACCACAACGGATCGATACAGCGTCCGCATCACTGAAAACCCTGTCGGTCTCACGATCCACTCTTCCCTCACTCGTGAACAAGACTCCGAGGTACTTGAACTCCTCCACTAAATGCTGCTTATGTATTATCCCTTTTTTCCCCCCCAGTTTTTTTGCATTACCGTTTTGTTCATCATATTGCACCTAAATCATTCCCATTCCCTGATAACACCCCTCAAGTAGTGATGTCCAAAGACAAGAACGTTGCATGAAACTGTATTAAAACATGCATGTTTCCACCAATGAAAGTGATCTGATGCGATTATTATGACAGCTCTTTAACCCTGACTGTGCTTGTCCATCAGCATCACATGCAAAACACCCCAGGGGGGGGGCGTTAAAGGTGCGTGGGTGGGCAACGATTTAGCTTTTGAATCAGATTCTCCACCCCAGATATGGACCTATCAATGTGCTTTGGCGTAATCTGTGTGATGTGAGCTCAAAAGGTTATTTCATCTGTGAATGTAGTGAGGCCTATTTTCTTTAGAGCGGTTCAAGTGAGTGCATTAAAGGTGCAACAGCAGCATCTGCTGGCCATTTATAGTAGTACAGGGTTTCCTGTGGGCTGTTTCAGTAAAGTTAAAGTGCCAATGATTGTCACACACACACACTAGGTGTGGCGAAATTATTCTCTGCATTTGACCCATCACCCTTGATCACCCCCTGGGAGGTGAGGGGAGCAGTGAGCAGCAGCGGTGGCCGCGCCCGGGAATCATTTTGGTGATTGAACCCCCAATTCCAACCCTTGATGCTGAGTGCCAAGCAGGGAGGTAATGGGTCCCATTTTTATAGTCTTTGGTATGACTCGGCCGGGGTTTGAACTCACGACCTACCGATCTCAGGGCGGACACTCTAACCACTAGGCCAGGGGTGTCCAAACCTTTTCCGCTGAGGGCCGCACACTGAAAAATCAAAGCAAGCAGGGGCCATTTTGATATTTTTTATTTCAAAAACCAATACAATATACATATGTATAAAAAATATACATTTAGGCCTCCACTCAAGCTTGATCCCAGGGACCCCACAGGGTTTTGGTCGAAAAAA
Source organism: Entelurus aequoreus (assembly GCF_033978785.1). Classification (NCBI taxonomy): domain Eukaryota; kingdom Metazoa; phylum Chordata; class Actinopteri; order Syngnathiformes; family Syngnathidae; genus Entelurus; species Entelurus aequoreus. The sequence continues at coordinate 31,712,070 of NC_084756.1, read as the reverse complement.
TATATAAAAAATGTGTCATTATTCAGTATTATTATTTTTATTATTATTCAAGTTTTAAATCTCTAGATCAACATTAGGTCTATCTGTCAATATAACGTTTTTAAAGATTAAAGTTGTATGCTCTTTTTGTCAAAGAAAACCCATTTTTTTAATGGAAAAAATACAAAATATGCAATATTTTCACCCAATAAAATTTTTAAGTGGAATATTTGAGATTATATAATTGGAGCCTTAAAAAGGCCAATAACTCTTAACACTGTTGATTTTAATTCATTATTATTTTTTAAGCAATGACACTTAAAAACAAATCACATTATTGTTACATTTCACCTGTTTGCTCTTTTATACCACTTTTTATGTTTTTAATTTTTTTCAATCGTATTTTTAAAATGTGCCGTGGGGCCGTTAAAAAATGACCTGCGGGCCGCAAATGGCCCCCCGGGCCGCACTTTGGACACCCCTGCACTAGGCCATAGACCCCTACAAATCAACTGGTAAGCAAAACAAAAACATTAGCTTTGGAAATAGTTTTCAAATGATTAATACATGTCTATAACATTTTTTATTTTTTTTATTTAACTGGCTACTATGTAGGCACAGCAACTGTTTGAAAAATATGATCACATAACAAATATGATGTCCTATAAGTTTATGCAATGTTCATCAATAAATCAAAGTTTATTTATATAGCCCTAAATCATGAGTGGTTACAATGTGATTGCAATGAGAAACCTTGGAGGGGTCTCCCCCACTCCCCATCCCTGGGCAACCGGTGCAATGGACGTCGAGTGGATCTAGATCAGACCTGGGCAAATTAAGGCCTGGGGGGGCCGCATGCGGCCCGTTGAGCTTTTCAATCTGGCCCGCCGGACATTCCTAAATAATTGTTTTAGATGTTTAAGATGGAAAGTGTAGCTGCCATTATGATGTGCAGTGATGTTTTCTAATGACCGGAAGTCTTCAACTATACTAAGTCTTTCAATGCTTGGAATCTGCATGATATACTAGTTACTATGGTCATCTAATTAGTTACTATGGTCATCTAATTAGTTACTATGGTCATCTAATTAGTTACTTTGGTCACTGTGAGATATCTCAGATTGTAGGTGGGGTTTTTTTTACCCTTCGCATTCATATTTCACTATGTTTGTTGCATTTTGGTTGTGTTTCGGTTGATTGTAAAATATGTTGTCAATATTCAGTGTTTTATCCTTCATAGTAAATATTGTAAATCCCACATTCTTTATTTTCATGTACATTCTGGGTGTTTCATTCAGTAAAAAAAAAGGTCAAATTCCATTCCGTTTTTTAAGGCGGTCTGTCATAACGTTTTTAGCTTTCAATCATTATTGTGAGGTTTTGTATTAGTGTTCCTAAAAATAGATAGACACACTTTTTTTTATCTTAATCTGGCCCCCCGAGTCAAATAATTGCCCAAGCCTGATCTAGATAATAGTGTGAGAGTCTAGTCCATAGTGGGGCCAGCCGGAGATCGTCTTGGGTGGAGACAAGTCAGCAGCGCAGAGACGTCCCCAACTGATGCACAGATGAGTGGTCCATCCCGGGTCTCGACTTTGAACAGCTAGCGAATCATCTGTGGTCACCTAATCTGTGCCCCCCTCTCCTTTATGGAGAGGGGGGCAGAGCAGAAAAGAGACGGCAGATCAACTGGTCTAAAGAGGGGTCTATTTAAAGGCTAAAGAGTATACAAATTAGTTTTAAGATGGGACTTAAATGCTTCTGAGGTAGCATCTCTAACTGTTACCGGGAGGGCATTCCAGAATACTGGAGCCCGAATAGAAAACGCTCTAGAGCCCGAATAGAAAACGCTCTACAGCCCGAAGACTTTTTTTGGGCTCTGGGAATCACTATTAAGCCGGAGTTCTTTGAACGCAGATTTCTTGCCGGCACATATGGTACAATACAATCGGAAAGATAGGATGGAGCTAGACCGTGTAGTATTTTATACGTAAGTAGTAAAACCTTAAAGTCCCATCTTAAGTGCACAGGAAGCCAGTGCAGGTGAGCCAGTATAGGCGTAATATGATCAAACTTTCTTGTGCTTGTCAAACATCTAGCAGCCGCATTTTGTACCAGCTGTAATCTTTTAATAAACTCAACCTATCCCCAGGTGCATGTCTTTTGAGGTGGGAGGAAGCCGGAGTACCACGCAGTCAAGGGAAGAACTCCAAAACTCCACACAGAAAGACTACTTAAAAATGATCCTAAATAATGTGTGAAAACTTAGACCCACATGCACAGTATTCACAGAGTGATAGTTATATTTATTTGCTCATATTGCTGGTAATTTTTGCACTTTCAACATTTCAACTCAAATTGGTATTTACGAGGGTAAAATGGCTTTCATCACTGTCTGTGATTGCTGACCGGCCTATAAGATACATAAAGATCATCAGGACTCCTCTTCCTCCTATCCGGGAAATCGCAAAAAGCCGCTGCCTGACCAGGGCTCAGACAATCTGTAGAGACTCCTCCCACACCCACCAAGGACTGTTTTCACTGCTGGACTCTGGAAAGAGGTTCCGCAGCCTCCGTAGCAGAACCTCCAGGTTCTGTAACAGCTTCTTCCCTTAGGCCATAAGACTCTTGAACGCATCATAATAATCCCCCAAAACGGATGAACTCGCTGGAATATAAAGACATTAGTGGTTAGAGTGTCCGCCCTGAGATCGGTAGGTTGGAGTTCAAATCCCAGCCGAGTCATACCAAAGACTATAAAAATGGGACCCGTTTCCCTCCCTGCTTGGCACTCAGCGTCAAGGGTTGGAGTTGGGGGTTAAATCACCTAAATGATTCCCGGGCGCGGCGCCGCTGCTGCCCACTGCTCCCCACTGCTCCCCAAGGGGATGGGTCAAATGCAGAGGACAAATTTCACCACATCTAGTGTGTGTGTGACAATCATTGGTACTTTAATCTTTAATCGAATGTGGATGCATATGCAAAAGTGTAATATATTTATCTGTACAGTAATCTATTTACTTATATCTGCACCTTATTGCTCTTTTATCCTGCACTACAACGAGCTAATGCAACAAAACTGTGTTCTTATCTGTACTGTAAAGGTCAAATTTGAATGACAATAAAGGAAGTCTAAGTCTAAGTCTAAATAAGAGGCAGTGTTGGTTGGCTTTCATTTCGAGTGGTATTGCATTGTGGCTTGGGTTGGAGAAGTAAGTGCATCTCTGATGAGATCAACCACAAACGTGATTCCTGCACTACCAAACCTGTAGCGTTTCATTCATTCTCTGTCATCCAGTGTTTGGAGAATATCTCTTCTGCCATTTTGTCCTCTGCTTCGGGAACTCCTCAGCATCTTAAACGTCCTCTTCCCTGCTCTTAACAGATCTTACCTTAGGATCTCTCTTGAAAGCTATATCTTTAGGAATAGCTTTTCTCTTTACGAGGATCCACTCTTCTCTTTTAGGGGGAAATTCTAATGAAACATCAGATTCTAAGAATTTTCTTGGAATTTGGTCACTAGGAGCAATACTTTGCACTAACCCAGCAGGCACAAGACATCAACACAACGGTGAGAACTTGTTGAATTAGGTCCTGACGTTGAGCAACTCAAACCTAACGTTAGAACAACCTGCTTTTGACAACGTTTAATCAAAGTTGGGTTCTGACGTTGATTTGACCATTGAATTTTGGTCATTTTGCAACACAAATACAACGTTGAAACAAAATGATTTTTGACAACTTTTATTCAATGTCAGGTTGTGACGTTAATTGGACCATTGAAACAACAACTATTTTGCAACGTTTCAAAGCCAGTTTTTAAAAGGCATGTATGTATAATCAACATTGTATTAATGTCTTGTGCCTGCTGGGAAGAATCTTTAGGAATACGGCTCTTGATTTCCTTACCAAACGTATGACAAAAATCGTAGCCAGGTTGGTAGAGCGGCCGTGCCGGCAACTTGAGGGTTTTAGGTTCGATCCCCGCTTAATCCTAGTCACAGCTGTTGAGTCCTTGGGCAAGACACTTCACCCACTTGCTCCCAGTGCCACTCACACTGGTTTAAAAAATGTAACTTAGATAATGAATTTCATTATGTAATGCACTTTGAGTCACTAGAGACAAGTGCTATATAAATATAATTCACTTCAAAAAAATCTAATAACAAAGTAATTTGAATAAATACTTTGCACATGAATTATTTTTAAACTACAACGTTTTCATTAACTCATTCATCTGTGAAAGAGTATCTATAATAATTATTTGTCATATAAATGCACATTGTTAAATATATTAAATGAATTGTTGAAACAACATCAATAAACATTATTCAATTATAAGATCAACTCTTTAATTTGGGAAATATAAATTGTTAAATATATTAAATTCATTGTTAATAAACATCAATAAACATGATTAAATTAAAAGATCAACTCTTTAACTTGGTAAATATAATTTAAAAAAATGTTTGTTAATTATTTGAATAAATAAATAGATGTTAAATATATTAAGAGATCAATAAATATTAATAAAACAAATACAATAATAAATAATAATTAAATGTTATATATAATAATTGATTAATTGCGAATTAAATACAGGTTCATGTGTAATGTTCAACCTGAGTATTTTTTGTAAATATACTTATATTTTATAGTGTATTCATAAACATTGTATGAAGATCAACAAAACGGAGCCCGGAAGTGGCAGTTTTGCCGATCTCGATTTCAAAATAAATGTCGTCTCCATTTCTGGTCACGTGACCCGTGTGTTTACAGACATCCGGGGGAAAACATGGACGACTCCACTGGCAGTAATCCCCAATCTCACGGATTCACAGACAAACTGAAGTCTTGGCTCTCCTGGTCGTGGACGTACGTGTGCTTCGTGTGGTTCGGCATGGTCCTCATCATGATATACGTCCTGTGGAGCCCGCTCAAGCTGCAGGAAAGCCTGACTTCTGGTGAATGAATGCATCTTGCTCGTTAGCTATTGTTAGCCTTCCGCTTGCTTCTGGTAGCTGCCAGCAAACATTCAAAGACAAAGATGGTTTAGGCTTATTTTAACATTTGTTTCTCTCTGTGCTCAGATTCGACAACTTACTTTTATAATGCAGCGAATGTTATTCATATAGATCAATATGTGTGGGTTGTGTTGTGCATCATAGACACTGTACTGACATATTGTCATATTATCACTAGCTTGATTATCTACCTACATTTATTTTTAGCTATAACGCAATAACACTCGCATTAAAGCCACTACTTTCCCTTTTTTTCAGCATCACTCTTTTTGAACACACTGACTCCCAAATTCTACGTGGCTCTCACTGGGACGTCTTCCCTCATCTCTGGACTCATTCTTGTAAGTTGTCATACGTTTTTTTTCCCACGTTATTTGCAATTAATGTATAGCTTAATCATTTTTATGCAGTGGCGAGCCGTGCGTTTCCCACCTAGGCCTTCAGTGATGTCAATCAATCAATCAAAGTTTATTTATATAGCCCTAAATCACGAGTGTCTCAAAGGGCTGCACAAGCCACAACGACATCCTCGGCTCAGATCCCACATCGGGGCAAGAAAAAACTCAACCCAATGGGAGACAATGAGAAACTTTGGAGGGGACCACAGATGCAATGGATCTAGTTCAGTGGTTCTTAACCTGGGTTCGATCGAACCGAAGGGGTTCGGTGAGTCGGCCTCAGGGGTTCGGCGGAGCCTCCGCCACGGAAATAAAGACACATCCGACTTATCGTGTAAATAAAAACGTCTCCCTATCGGCGTATTATGGATACCCCCAAACAATGTTCCATCTGAATTGCAGGTTGTTTGATTGATCGATTGAAACTTTTACTAGCAGATTGCAAAGAAAGATAATACATTATATGAAACAGTACAGTTTACACAGTACAGTTTACACCAGGGGTCACCAACGCGGTGCCCGCGGGCACCAGGTAGCCCGTAAGGACCAGATGAGTAGCCCGCCGGCCTGTTCTAAAAATAGCTCAAATAGCAGCACTTACCAGTGAGCTGCCTCTATTTTTTTTAATTTTATTTATTTACTAGCAAGCTGGTCTCGCTTTGCCCGACATTTTTAATTCTAAGAGAGACAAAACTCAAATAGAATTTGAAAATCCAAGAAAATATTTTAAAGACTTGGTCTTCACTTGTTTAAATAAATTCATTAATTTTTTTACTTTGCTTCTTATAACTTTCAGAAAGACAATTTTAGAGAAAAAATACAACCTTAAAATGATTTTAGGATTTTTAAACGCATACCTTTTTACCTTTTAAATTCCTTCCTCTTCTTTCCTGACAATTTAAATCAATGTTCAAGTAATTTATTTTTTTTATTGTAAAGAATAATAAATAAATTTTAATTTAATTCTTCATTAAAGCTTCTGTTTTTTCGACGAAAAATATTTGTGAAATATTTCTTCAAACTTATTATGATTAAAATTCAAAAAAATTATTCTGGCAAATCTAGAAAATCTGTAGAATCAAATTTAAATCTTATTTCAAAGTCGTTTGAATTTCTTTTAAAACATTTGTTCTGGAAACTCTAGAAGAAATAATGATTTGTCTTTGTTAGAAATATAGCTTGGTCCAATTTGTTATATATTCTAACAAAGTGCAGATTGGATTTTAACCTATTTAAAACATGTCATCAAAACTCTAAAATTAATCTTAATCAGGAAAAATTACTAATGATGTTCCATAAATTCTTTTTTTAATTTTTTCAAAAAGATTCAAATTAGCTAGTTTTTCTCTTCTTTTTTTCGGTTGAATTTTGAATTTTAAAGAGTCGAAATTGAAGATAAACTATGTTTCAAAATTTAATTGTAATTTTTTTCGTGTTTTCTCCTCTTTTAAACCATTCAATTAAGTGTAAATATCATTCATTATTAATATTAACATAGAGTTAAAGGTAAATTGAGCAAATTGGCTATTTCTGGCAATTTATTTAAGTGTGTAGCAAACTGGTAGCCCTTCGCATTAATCAGTACCCAAGAAGTAGCTCTTGGTTTCAAAAAGGTTGGTGACCCCTGGTTTACACAGTACAGTACATATTCCGTACAATTGACCACTAAATGGTAACACCCGAATAAGTTTTTCAACTTGTTTAAGTCGGGGTCCACGTTAATCAATTCATGGTAGTGTGTGTAAGGTGTGTAATTTTTTGTGAGTTCATGCACTGTTGGTTTTGTTCTTTGAACAAGGTGATGTTCATGCACGATTCATTTGGTACACCAGTAAAAAAAACATAACTTTTTCTTGAATTTGAAAAACTTTTTTTTTTTTTCACTAAAGAAGGGTTCGGTGAATGCGAATATGAAACTGGTGGGGTTCAGTACCTCCAACAAGGTTAAGAACCACTGATCTAGTTAATAGTGTGAGAGTCCAGTCCATAGAATAGAATAGAATAGAATGGACTTTATTGTCATTATATTTGCATATAACGAGATTAAGGACTCCAATTTAAGGTGCGGTAGTGGGAACAAATATGGGATAAAAATAAATTACACAAGAGGTAATAAAGATAAAACTAAGAATTTAAATGAACAGACTACTATCCAATAAAAATAATAAGCAATCCTGTACAATATACAAAACACTATACAAATACAAAATACTGTACAATATATACAGAACAAGACAACAGTACCGGAGTAATAGTGTGGCCAGCAGGGGATCATCCTGAGTGGAGACAAGTCAGCAGCGCAGAGACGTCCCCAACTGATGCACAGATGAGTGGTCCACCCCGGGTCTCGACTTTGAACAGCTAGCGCGTCATCTGTGGTCACCTGATAACCTCTTCACGCAGGAGAGGGGGGCAGTGCAGAAAAAGAGACGGCAGATCAACTGGTCTAAAAGGGGAGGTCTATGTAAAGGCTAGAGTATACAAATGAGTTTTAAGATGGGACTTAATCCACGTCTCTAACTGTTATCGGTAGGGCAAATACCCTTTTTAGAGCAAGTATCTACCCAAACGACCACTTTGCTAATGCCAAAAATTGATGTGAAGGGTATTTCAACAAGTAAACAGTACAGTAGGTACTTGATTTTGGTATGTAATGCCCATAAAGGTATTCTAGTAAAATATGCAGAGATGAGATAGGTTGATTGGCAACACTAAATTGGCCTTAGTGTGGGAATGTGAGTGTGAATGTTGTCTGTCTATCTGTGTTGGCCCTGCGATGAGGTGGCGACTTGTCCAGGGTGTACCCCGCCTTCCGCCCGATTGTAGCTGAGATAGGCTCCAGCACCCCCCGCGACCCCGAAGGGAATAAGCGGTAGAAAATGGATGGGTGGATGGAGATGTGTCAGTAGTCCTCGTCAGCCAGAGAACTTTGATTTAGGGGCGGTAGTATCAGTATCAAAATATTGCTTGAAATCAATTTTTGGCAGCAGCAAAGTAGTCGTTGGGGTCCCGGGGATGCGCGGACTTCCGGAAATGCGAGTCCTTTCTGATTTCAATGCGTAAAAAAAATTGCGTTAATGCCAACTGTGAAGGGGGAGAGTGATCAGCGCGCCTGCAGGAGCAAAGGTCACCGCCTCTGTCCATGGTGCTAAAGACAGAGCGCCATCAGACGGGGGCGTGACAGTGCTGACGGCGAGACACAGCTGGCAGGTGATTAAATTTCCCAGGTGGTACGGGTTGTCTACTCACCTGTTGTCTTTAACAGTAGCGGTCGGGAACAGCAGGAGGAGGAGGATTGGTGAGACTGAAAAGTCTGGAGAACATTTTCAGAAAAACATACGATCATTAAAAAGCTTGTTAACCCTGCACGCTGGACTCCTGTGCCGTGTCTGACAGTGGGACTGCAAGGAAGCGACTTCTACATCTGTCTAATCACCTGCCAGCTGTGTCTCGCCGTCAGCACTGCCACGCCCCCGTCTGATGGCGCTCTGTCTTCAGCACCATGGACAGAGGTGGTGACCTTTGCTCCTGCAGGCGCGCTGATCACACTCTCCCTCCACACCAACATTGTTGACTTCCTAGGAAAATGCAAATCCTTTCCACATGTAATTTACTTTTACTTGTCTATATCGCTCTTGTGGCAGATATTTGAGTGGTGGTACTTCCGGAAGTACGGGACTTCCTTCATAGAGCAAGTCTCAGTCAGCCACCTGCGCCCCCTGTTGGGTGGAGTGGAGAGCACCTCCACCACGGGTCTCTTTTCCTCAGTCAATGGGGAGGCGGAGCCTAGACCCAGTGTGTCAGGTGAGGAGGAGACACAAATGAACCCCTAGTACCTTTTTAATAATTGTCCTCAAACATTCATCACCAGTAATAATATTGTTCTTCTCCATAGAGTGTAAAGTCTGGAGGAATCCGTTGAATCTGTTCAGAGGTGCAGAATACAACAGGTAAAGAAAGCATGTGAGCGAAGGCGTTTGTTTTTTTGACTGATAATTAGGGTTGGGTTTCGTTTGAATTCGAACGATTTCGATTCCTGACGATTCTCGATTCCGGTTCTTCTTGTACCATGCCGGGATCAATGTGTTTGACAGGTAGTCCCTGGAAGGTGGTATGTATTTTGGGTTGAGAGGTTTCACCATATCCCTGCAAACATAAACAAACATGTAATGTTGCTGTTACTGTTTAGCCCAGTATCAATTAGCTTAGCTCTAACGTTATTGCTTAACTAACCTAAATGTTGGAGATTCCACCTCTGAAAAGGAATGCAGTCTTTTGACTATGTGTGCAGTGACCTTTCTGTGGCACTCTTCCGTCTGTGGCACCGACATCTTCCCCATTGCCGCTACGGTGAACGGAGTACGCTGAGCACATCGCGGAGCCTGGCTAGCAGGCTGTAAATTGTCTATGAAAAAATATGCGGGCTAATTTGTGAGCTGCCTCGACGTTGGCGCAAAACACATTATTTATTGCGTATATATTGTTTTACTTACCGGATTCGAACTGCAATGCAGTCACCAAGGTGCCAGGCTGGGCATCGAAGCCAGAGGAAGAGGCACAGGAGGACGGTCGGCGCAGCGCGTCGAAGACGGGACACGCATTTATTTGTACTCGGAGGTGCTTCATCATGTTCGACGTGCACCCTCCTAAGCACGAAACAGTCCTGTCGCACGTGTTACATTTCGCCGATATTTCATTTTTTTTAGTAAAATAAAGCCACACTTCGACCGCCGACGCCCGCTATCCATGCTTGACTGACTCGCTCGGCTACATAGGCTCGGCTATGCTAACACTTCCGGCGGTGGGCGCTTCTTCGTTGGTGTTTAGCGGCTTCTTCTTCCGGTCGGCGGACTTATTCTTTTTTTTCGGTCGGCGGACTGAGTATCGAAACTCGGAATCGAAATTTAAACTTTTGAACGATTCCGGGAGAATCGGAAAGTTAGTCCCGGTTCCAATCGATACTCGATACCCAACCCTACTGATAATGTTTCACAGTGTAGCTGTAAAGGTCAAGCAAAGCATAATGATTTAAATTTTATCCATTATAAATGCTTTATTAGACGTAAAGGAACATTGAACAAATTGCCAATAACTGCATGAAAGCGGATAAAGAAAAATCCAAGTACAGTGGTACCCCGTTTTTGTTAATAATCCCTCCCAAGAGGTCAGACGAAAACTTTTTTTTTTTTCCGTAAGAGATAATTTAAATAACAAATGCATCCTTTTTTGACAAAGCAAAAAAACTACCCAAAACACATTTTATTTTGGGTGTCCCGACTTCACTTCTGATACAAAACTGATGTTGGAGCCTTGAGTATTGACCAGTACAGTATCAGCACGAATCAATCGTACTTTGTGGTGTGGAATTTTAGAAAAGGCTTGATCAAGTGAAAATACTCAAAACAGAGATGGTAGGTAATAGCTATGAAAAACAGTAACCTATTTATTGTTAACTGTCTGGATTGGATCTACGCTGTCTTTAAGTTAAAGTGGAATGGTAATGTGTTTTATGGGTGACACCGAGTGGCCACAATAATTCATTAAGTTAAGATCACGACAGAGGAAGTTGAATAAAGTGGACATGTTTGTTACTGTATACTTTCTAATACACTTCTGACTTGGAGACTTTGTATGTGTAAGTAATATGCAACTATAATTATTTAATCCCTATTTTTATTGACAAATGTGGTGTTTTAGACTGCAAAATTGTGCAATTAGGGACACTTATTACTAGGGATGTGAATCTTTTAATTCACGATTGAACTCACAAAATCAACTGACAGTTTAGTCAATGAATAAAAACAAAACAAAAATGTTGACATAAATGAAATCCCACTATATTTATCTTGTAGAATGGTGGGACAAGTCCAGAATAGATCCAATCACAGCTCTTTAACAGCGTACGAGTGTGCGGCTACGAGTGAGCCATAACAAAAATATGTTTTTTTTGTGAGATTAGGAAGTTGGATTTCTCACCACCAAACAATACTGTGTGCATTGTAATGCGTATACACCTGAGAGAAAGAGAAGAGGGCACATTTTACCTTTGAAGCTATCACGCCATCAGTAGGCGAGTCAGTGAGACATCTACACAACTGTGAGTTGGCCAAAGTTAATACTACCATGTTACTTGTATACTACTGGTATACTTTAATAAGTTTACACATCTTTGCTGTGCTAAATAGGCGATATAAACAAAATACACATTTTTATGAAACGCAGTAGTTGCTCTGACAATATTGAAGTCACAGTTACAGAGGAGTGGAAACATAGACCATATGTTGCAAACAATGCCAATAAACTAGGTTTACAACACTTGTATATGTGCCAACTCTATGTGGCTCTACAACATACATGATAAAATTATTACTTGCACAGATGACCTGTCACTATAATAATAATAATAATAGTAGAAACACTGCATGGAAAGCTGACTGTTTCAAATAAAATGTATAATCTTTATGAAGATGAAATACAACAACAACAACAAAATATAAAAGTGCAAAGAAAGATATTTATTGACATTGACATGTGGACCAAAAAAAGTCTGACTGCACCATTCCTGACCAAAGGATCCTGCTACTTTTGTAAAAAAAAAATGCTTTGCAGGTAGCCTAAATAAATGTGCTTTCGAGAAAACTTCAAAGATGCATTAACTTGTATTCTTTATATTTTAGTCGACTAATTATAGTGCCATTTTAGCTGACTAAAACGTTGTGAAATTCAGTGGACTAACACTAAATAAATCTAGATGCCTAAAGTTTGACTTAAACTACAAGACACTTTTGACAAGACTGACTGAAGCGAAATTTAAAAAATATCCCGTCAAAATGAGCACTTCTTGTATGCTATCATGTGCTGAGCTGTTGTGTAGCTGCTTGCTCCACCATGTTTACTTTTTTCACTAAAATACAAAAAAATATACTTGTTATGCTTATTGAAGGACATTTACATGTTAACTGCCTGTCCAGTAAATGCGCTGCAAGACGGTTTGTACTGTATATGTCGGAGATTTTAGATGCAAGCCGATATAATCTAATACTTGTTTTTTGCTGATATGGGACCAATATCCATTATCACTATCGAATTCGGACACCCCTATATTTTATAGAGAATATTTATCGGTTTACGTGCAGCAAAGAATGCAAAATTTGTATAAATAACGAATTAAATCACTTTTACCTTTTAAAACTAACAAAGATGAAGGGGGGGTGGGGGGGGGTACCTTTGTACCTTGCTACAAGTTATTTCTTTAATTCAGTACTTTTTCTTGCCTTTATTAATCAAAGTGCTGTCACGTGAAATTTTCTTTGCTCCCGTTGTGACTTATTTTGCAGTCATACTTAATTAAAAAAAAGCAGATACTAAGTCATCAACACTTTGGATTCTGTTGTGTCTGCCATGTGTTTGGGGACTCGATTCCGCAGAATGATACGCAGACAAACGGACTAGGTTGTTAGGAACGATGTTTGGCCATACGGCGAGCAAGACAGTGTATAAAAAAAAAGCGAAGTAAGATTATTGCCAATATTTACACCAAACAAAGAATCAAACAAAAAGTAGGGTGTACGAAAACATAGGTACCACTGAGAACCACGATTTAAAAGCCATTAAAATGAAACAAAAATAGAAAAAACGAACAATATTCTACGTAAAATGTGTTGTTTTTTTTTTAAAAAGCTTTATATTTATATTTATGTGTTATTTTAGAAACCTACCTTGGGACTACGACTGAAAATTAACATTTATGCTTAGTCCGGCGCATTTACACTGTTTATTCAAATGTTGATTAATGTGCACTGTCCCAATTAAATAAATGAAATATTAAATATATAAGTCTTTCACTTCCTACATTCGACATTGAGTCCACCTCCTTGGTTTAACTATAAGGTAAACACTGTTAATAATAGAATGTGATTTCAATATAACAGTAGTGTAATATGCTTTCTATACGATAAAATATACAACTTGAAAGGCCTGCAGATGAAGTTGAGCTTCCACTGTATATTGGAAATATCGCCTCAGGTACACGTGGGTGACTGGGAAGGAACCACTGACGTACTACGACATGAACCTGTCTGCTCAAGACCATCAGACCTTTTTCACAGGAGACACTCAGCAGTTAAGGCCAGAAGATTCAGGTGAGTAAAATGTTTGCATGTTGTCTGTCGGTGAGTAGGTGTGCGCACTGTTTGGCTGCATATGATAAGCGTGTAATTAACTTTGGCCTACAGTCATGCAGAAGGCCTGGAGGGAGAGGAATCCTCAAGCCAGGATTAGGGCCGCTTACCAGGCCATCGAGATGAACCATGAGTGAGTCCTCTGCCTAAATATTGTGCTTGTAACTGTACTAAAAGTTGTACGTTGCATTTACTTTTTAATGCTCAGGCCCTGTCTGTAACAATTTTGTCATTAAATGACAAATAAATAACTTTTTTTTGTGTAGATGTGCTGCAGCCTATGTGCTTCTCGCGGAAGAAGAGGCTACAACGATCACAGAAGCCGAGCGCCTCTTCAAAAAAGCTTTAGCTATTGGTAAGAATGGCTCTACCATACAACATAGACAAAATGTACAGGCAGAAGTTTAGAGACGGTTTTACATCTTATTTAAGGAAAAAGTGTCACCAAACCTAATGTTGTCATTATTGACCTCTCTCTGTATGTTGTGTTTACAGCAGGCAAAGATATCAACTTACTGGTTTACATTAAACGCAGACTGGCCATGTGTGCACGCAAGCTGGGACGCATTAAAGAGGCAGTGAAAATGATGCGAGACGTAAGTGTGTTTTTGGCTTCTGCGTAGATCTTCTCTATCAGTGCACTCTGGCCTACACCTGCACAATTTACAGCATCTTGGTTTTTGCACGCCCCACTTATAAAATTAATCAGTTTGGGATGAAAATTTTAATGGAATTTGCCCCGGTTTCCGTATATCATCGCAATTTTTATACGGCTGAATAACAGTTTACCTGCGTATCATTCAGCGGAATCGAGTGCCCAAACAAAGAATCCTATGCTTTGGTGGCTCAGTCTCTGTGCTTTTTTTATTGGGTAAAACTGCAAAAAAGTCATTATGGGCCCAAAGATGCCCCCAGAATGCAGATAAAGGCCACATGCAAAAAAAAAAGGGTCTCTATGCATCACACACACAGGAAAACACATATGCAACAGAATGCATCTAACATACAGGTAAGAAAATACCATGCTTAAAGGGGAACTGCACTTTTTTTTCTTATTTTGCCTATCTTTCCTAATAATGAAAGACATGACAACAATTTTTTTTTTTTAATGCATTCTAACTCGTAAGTAAACGTAAATAAAAGTCTGTACAACAGAGCCAATGGGATATCCCCTATTTTGCCCATAAAGCCCAATAAAAAACATCTACAAAACGCCAAAAATACTCCATTTATATTTTGTGACTTGGATTATAAACAAGTGTTAGTGATGTTGTTATTATATGTGCTAATGCAGATGATCGATTTATAGCGGTGCCTTGACCACTAGCGTTTATGGCTTTGTTTGCATCGTCGAGTGGTAAAGCTGCTTCTTCGCTTCCTTTGGTCGTGGAATTTTATTGTAGACCCTAAATAATGCCTCTCACCTTGATAGTAGAAAGACGAGGATGTAATTTGACATGTTCTTACACTTTCACAGCCAATTTAGAGTCAGAAATGGCGAAAACGACACAAAATGATGCTTGGTTCCATCCCTTTTTCTTCACTAAATGTTTAAATTATTTTTCACCTAAACGGGAATAAAACAAGATTCTATCAGTCGGCATCCTAATAGCGACCGACATTGCACAGTAAGTGATGTTTTATTGTGTTTGTTGGCTCTCATGAAGTCTGCAGTGAGTAATAATCAATGATGGCGTGGCGAAGTTGGTAGAGTGGCCGTGCCAGCAATCGGAGGGTTGCTGGTTACTGGGGTTCAATCCCCACCTTCTACCATCCTAGTCACGTCCGTTGTGTCCTTGGGCAAGACACTTCACCCTTGCTCCTGATGGCTGCTGGTTAGCGCCTTGCATGGCAGCTCCCGCCATCAGTGTGTGAATGTGTGTGTGAATGGGTGAATGTGGAAATACTGTCAAAGCGCTTTGAGTACCTTGAAGGTAGAAAAGCGCTATACAAGTATAACCCATTTATCATTATCATTATGTAGTGGGAAAAAAAGCAAATGTGATGCGTTTTTAAATTAATGCGGCACTTATGATTAAAATGATCAAAATACGTAAATATTAATTGTTATTATAAATGTGCTTGTTATTTAATATATACTTACACTACCGTTCAAAAGTTTGGGGTCACATTGAAATGTCCTTATTTTTGAAGGAAAAGCACTGTACTTTTCAATGAAGATAACTTTAAACTAGTCTTAACTTTAAAGAAATACACTCTATACATTGCTAATGTGGTAAATGACTATTCTAGCTGCAAATGTCTGGTTTTTGGTGCAATATCTACATAGGTGTATAGAGGCCCATTTCCAGCAACTATCACTCCAGTGTTCTAATGGTACAATGTGTTTGCTCATTGGCTCAGAAGGCTAATTGATGATTCGAAAACCCTTGTGCAATCATGTTCACACATCTGAAAACAGTTTAGCTCATTACAGAAGCTACAAAACGGACCTTCCTTTGAGCAGATTGAGTTTCTGGAGCATCACATTTGTGGGGTCAATTAAACGCTCAAAATGGCCAGAAAAAGAGAACTTTCATCTGAAACTCGACAGTCTATTCTTGTTCTTAGAAATGAAGGCTATTCCACAAAATTGTTTGGGTGACCCCAAACTTTTGAACGGTAGTGTACATCATGTATATAAAACCTTAATGGAGGTGTTTGGGTGTTTTTAAGGGCTTTTATAGGCAGATTAGAGCAGACTTTTGATTGCATTTATTTAATATTTAGAATGCATAAAAACAGAAAAACATATGTGTTCTTGTCTTACATAAGGGTTGTGAATGATAGGCACTAAAAAAAAAAATGCAGTTCACCTTTAGGAACACTTCTGATAAGTGACTATAAACAGCTGCACATCGCAGCTTCCTCGGAAATAAAAGGAAACACTTTCAACAAAATAGCAAACATATGTAACAAAATAAGAGAACTGAGGAACCGGAACTAATGGAAAATGACACAAAAACCAAATCCTGTGATGCCGAGCATGAAAAAAGAAAGTTAAATTAAGATAAAGGAGGTGAGAAACACTCTTGAATTCAGAAAAAACTTGTAAAGTCTGCACTGTGTAGCTCGTCCCTTCCCTTTTCCCTTTTTGCTCATCACCCTGTCCCCCAACAAGAGTCTCTAATAAAAGTAAAAGTTATGTTAAATGTTTGTATATTTGTATTCATCATTTGTACTGTATTGTACATAGTTTTGTTAATGTCAAATTTTAAATATTCGCAAATTAATGTGTTTTGTGTTAATATTTGTATATTTGTATTCATCATTTGTACTGTATTGTACATAGTTTTGTTAATGTCAAATTTTAAATATTCGCAAATTAATGTGTTTTATGTTAATATTTCCAGGAGTCTGTAACGGAATAATTAGAATTATTCATTTTAATTTTTAAAAAAAACTTAGTTTATGGCCAATTTGGCTTTCATCAGTACTTATTGATTACAACTGATGTACCATTACTTATCTTTGTGAAGGTAGAATTACACACAGCTTGGCATGGTGTTCACTAATTTGCCTCTTAATGTTTGATTTGTGTCCTCTTAACAGTTAATGAAGGAGTTCCCATTGCTCGGGATGTTAAATATACATGAAAACCTTCTGGAGGCGCTCTTAGAGCTTCAAGCATACGCTGATGTGCAGGCTGTCCTCGCCAAATATGACGGTACGACTACAAAGAACATCTCCTTTTGTAATTAGCGATCACTGACAAAATGTCTCTTGTGTTTTGTTTTTTTGGGCTTTCATTGTAGACATCAGCCTTCCAAAATCAGCCACGATATGCTACACTTCCGCACTCTTGAAAGCGCGGGCCGTGTCCGATAAGTATGCTTCCTGTCCGCTTCGGAGAACATTTCTTGATGGCTTGGTTTGTCGGTTGTCACACCAGGCTGTTTCCTCAGGTTTTCCCCGGAGGCGGCGTCCAGGCGGGGTCTCAGCACAGCAGAGATGAACGCCGTGGAGGCCATTCACAGAGCCGTGGAGTTCAATCCGCACGTGCCAAAGGTCAGTCATTGTGTTATCTTCTATCTATTGTCGAAGACTGTGCGTAAAATTCAAAACCTCAAAAAAAAAAAAGTATGGTTGAAATCATATTAGTAGATTTTAATTGGCATTTTTTTAAGCTTTGTATTGAATGTCATACCAGCATGCTTAAGAGGGCACAACATTTAGTATCCGAGGTCCCAGATTTACCCCAATGAGTACCACAAGAATGATAATATGTACATAATAATTTAAATGGAATAGGATATAAATAGAGTAGGTTAGAAATATCATAAGTTAATAGGAATTGATTTTAAATATAACATAATAAATACAACAATAGAATAGATTGTGATATTGTAGTGCAAATACAACGTAAAAACAATGACAACAAACCAAACCAAATAAAAACCAAGTTCAGCACAGCTGTGCCTCGTGTGCAACATTACATAAGTGTAGTACAACCTGTTTTTAATTTAAAGGGTGAGTTCAGAGATGTGACTGTCCTTTAACTGTGAATGAAGTTACGTCACATGTATTTCCAGACGGATGCATTTGAAATTATTACATTACGACCATTTACAGTATAATAAACTAATTTTGGCCATTATTGAATTACAACAAAACTAATTCAAGTAAATTTGGCACAATCCACACCAATGGAGGCTGCTGTGAGACAAATAAATGTTGGTATAAATGACATACTCTATGCGACAAAGAGCTGAATTATATGCATTAATTGACCAAAGTAACGCAAGGCAGCCCTTAGGATGTGTATATTGGGTGATATTAGACAATAAATGTATGTTTAGTATAATTAATGATGTTAAAATGATAAAAAATATCAGGTGCTGCATTGCTTTTTCTATACTGTATATTTTTAATGGTAAATGTTCAATTTATTTACAGTCACCACTTATATCAGTGCTTCTCAAATATTTTCTGTTCCCACCCCCATGACTATAAGTAGTATAATTGTCTATAAAATTGTCATAACTATACCTCTGCATAACATTGTAAGCTTATTCGCATCAAAAGAAACCACACACTGGTCTTTCGTCTCCCACCGTGGTTACAAGTGAAGCCAAGTGTTACATACGCTTCATCATATTCTGGTATGGCAAAAAAGAAAGCATGTTCCCCGAGGTCACACGCCACACCCCACCAAGGAGGCCTGCCCCTCTATTTGAGAAGGACTGACTTATAGGTTGATGAGCACACACATTATAGGCTGTTATATCAATTTTCTACCATTTGTCCCTCTCGGGATTGCGAGGGGGCTGGAGCCTATCCCAGCTGCATTCAGGCAGAAGGCGGGGTACACCCTGGACAAGTCGCCACCTCATCAATGGGCCAACACAGATAGACAACCATTCACACACTAGGGCCAATTTAGTGAGGCTATTACATTTGATTAATAAAATCGAATCAGGCAGTCAGTTGAGTGTTTTTCTTGTCAATAACACCTGATGGTTCCTGCAATGATTAAGCAAAAGGATTAAACAAAATACAGACTAAGCTAATAAATGTAAGAACCAGTTGTTATCCTTGTTGATAGAACTATATTTGTTTCCATTGAATGTAGGATGAAAATATATTTAAAGTTACTCCAACACTTAACCAGCGTGTTATTATTTTGACCGCACATGCTCCTTTACCTTCAAGGGGGAACTGAACTTTTTGGGGATTTCTCATTCACAATCCATATGTGGGACAAGCACATATGTGCTTTTCTTTTTTATGCATTCTGACATAAAGAAACGCTAGCAAAAGTCATCTAAGACTTGCACTATTCCCCCTATAAAGCTGTCTAAAAAACCTCCATCAACATTTTATATACACCCTGTAAGTATATATGTAATGTAGTAACAGGCACATCATAATAATATATAATATTTACATATTTTGCTCATTTTAAGCATACAGTGGCGCATTTATTGCACAGACGCATCACAACATTTACTATTTCCATCAACAACAACGCTAATAGATACAGACTTCATGAGAGTCAACAAAGACTACTTTGGGACAAATGAATGATCCAGAACCTTATCTTTTTGAGCCTGAAGATAAGGAGGATGAGCTACAAGTTTTAGAAGCTGAGTGATAAGCAGATTCAATAAGTAGCAGTATTGCTAAGTGCTAAACAAAAAATACAAACTACAAACATAATAAAATAATCACTTACTGTACAATTTCTGCTGTCTTCATGCTGACTGATTGGATGTTCATATCTTCTTGTTTAGGTAAATATTTTATCATAATCCTCACGCTGGTTAAAAAATAAAATGAAACAAGCATCTTTTTGTGTCTTTCTCGCCATCTCTGGTTCTAAGTTGAATGTCAGGATTGACCAACTTCTCGGTTTATGGCCACAACCTTCTACTATACAAGCAAGAAATAAGCATGATTTATAATCTAAAATTAACTTGTACCAACTCAGAGATTATGCAACAGTTCCCCGACTCGGTATGTCAATAGCTGCATAAGCTAGTTATCTCTCTGTGATCGCGGCGCCACTAAAAGTAGTTCCTCAGCATTAGCGCTTATAATAACAATGTCGCTAATATTTGGTTAATAGCAGGTCACAACATGTAAATAAGTATTTCTGGCAGTGCTCGAATGTTTTTTCAGTGGGCTTTATGTTAAAAGTTAAAGACCAATAATTGTCACACACACACACACTAGGTGTGGTGAAATTAACCTCTGAATTTGACCCATCCCCTTGTTCACCCTCTGGGAGATGAGGGGAGCAGTGAGCAGCAGCGGTGGCCACGCTCAGGAATCATTTTGGTGATTTAACCCCCAATTCAAACCCTTGATGCTGAGCGCCAAGCAGGGAGGTAATGGCTCCCATTTTTATAGTCTTTGGTATGACTCGGCCGGGGTTTGAACTCACGACCTACCGATCTCAGGGCGGACACTCTAACCACAAGGCCACTGAGCAGGTGTGCGCAAATAATGACTTCCATTAGCTGCATTGTTAGCCACCTCGTACTTGCCGTATATTACGATTTGGAATGCATAAAAAAAAGAAAAAAACATGTTCTTGTCTTACATAGAGATTGTGAATGATGGGCAAAATTACAAAAAACAGTGCAATTCCCCTTTAAGCCTAAGCCTATGCAAGCTTTATAGATGAGGCCCCTGATTTGTGTTGTTATATAGGATGACTTGCAGGTGGTGGGCTTTGGGTTATAACTTTTACTGCAGTTTTGAGCACTTAAGTATTATTATCATACTTCATGTGATACACTGCATTCACAAAGGTATTGGGACACCTGACCATTACACCAACAGGAAATGGAAAATGAAAAAAAAAAAAATTCAGCTTTAAATCTATTGGAAAGACTTTCTACAATAAGTTGCTGTATTTTGGTCCATTCAAATGGGGTTGAGGGCAGAGCTTTAGCAAAGCTATTCCTCAACAAGCTCATCCAATCATACTTTTTGTGGACCTTGTTTTGTGCATTAATTAACTGAATCATAAGGTGTTGCATACCACTTTTTTGCCAACTATTGTCCAGATTTAAACAGAAGCAAGGGCTTGCAGCACAGTCCCACCAGCAGAGGGCAGCGTGATGTCACTTAGGTTCAGTCACGCAGCCTTTACAAGTGGTATTTTGCTGACATTGAACCTATTTAATGTTTGACAGGCGTGCTTACTTCACACCGACTGGCAACCAACTGTTTGTTGTGTACGTATAAGCTTGAGAACTTAATCGGAAGGATAGTTACCAGGTTGCAGCAGAGTTTGGTGTCACGTGATGTTTCTGCAGCGCTTCGTTGTTTCATGTCTCCGCTGTTTCATCTGCGTGAGAGAAAGGGAATCAATGCGTTTGCGTGCCCGGGAGGCGTGGTGGAGACGTCACTGTGTCGCTTTGATCCATCCTTTTGATTTTTAACAGTGAGGGCTCTCATCTTCATCATCTTTCCATCCCCTACTCCTGTGCCCACAGGCCTGCCATCAAATACCCTCATCTTGTTTCTTGGCCTTTCATGTTCCCTCATCGCCTCTCATCACCTGGCCACCCTGAGCAATGCTAGCTTTTCCAAATGAGCCTTCAGCTACAGAATAGAAAACGTTTAGATAATTTAGTCTTACGTTCAGTATCAGTGTAAAATAATGTGATTTTGCATTGAGGCATAATGCTCGTTGCCAAAGCAACAACCCCAATTATATTTAAGGGTGTAATATTGCAATATCCTTTCATTCATATCAATCAGCGTCTCTTCCTCTGTGCGCTTTGCAAACTGACACTTTGTAGCTCGCGCGGGTTAGCTGATAAAGTGTTGTAGCTGTCAAAATCTGCTTTACATTTACATTGGCCCCCGCTACGGCGCATACAAAGTGATTGCGATTCAGCCCGAGCCCATCTACTTTGTTCCACTTTGGGTGACAGTTTCTCATCTCACCTCATTGTGGTTGACAGTGTCACGTCTCAATGGCCACTTCAAGGGCTCAGATGTGTTTACCTCCAAGATTGGTTTTTGGCAAGTAAATGGAGCTTGGGTCAGAATTAAGATGGATGAGGAATGAAAAGGGAGTTAGGTTTTGCTTGGGACAGTTTTCTAGCACATCATTCCCTCCCCCAGGTAGAATTTGGGTTTACTCACAATTGGGCTACAACTAACGACTATTTTGATTGTCGACTAGTCATCGACTATCTTAACGATTAGTCGACTAGTCAGATTATATTATATTCAGTAACTTTAATTTTTAGCCAGATATGTTTAGGCTTACTAACAACAAATATGACTAATTCCTTCATAAATATCAATTTATACTGTTACTATGCTGCTCATTAGGCTGTTACAAAAATGTTAATATCTATTAAGCTTTACTTTATTTAAAAGTAAGGACAAGAAAAGTGCCGAATAAAACAAGTCAGGTCTATGTTCATACAAAAGGTGCACCGGATTATAGAGCGCATTAAAGGGGTCATATTATTATTACGGATGTCCGATAATGGCTTTTTGCCGATATCCGATATTCCGATATTGTCCAACTCTTTAATTACCGATATCAACCGATACCGATATCAACCGATATATGCAGTCGTGGAATTAACACATTATGCCTAATTTGGACAACCAGGTATGGTGAAGATAAGGTACTTTTTTAAAAAATTAGTAAAATAAGATAAATAAATTAAAAACATTTTCTTGAATAAAAAATAAAGTACAACAATATAAAAACAGTTACATAGAAACTAGTAATGAATGAAAATTAGTAAAATTAACTGTTAAAGGTTAGTACTATTAGTGGACCAGCAGCACGCACAATCATGTGTGCTTACGGACTGTATCCCTTGCAGACTGTATTGATATATATTGATATATAATGTAGGAACCAGAATATTAATAACAGAAAGAAACAACCCTTTTGTGTGAATGAGTGTAAATGGGGAGGGAGGTTTTTTGGGTTGGTGCACTAATTGTAAGTGTATCTTGTGTTTTTTATGTTGATTTAATTAAAAAAAAAAAAAACGATACCGATAATAAAAAAAAAAACGATACCGATAATTTCCGATATTACATTTTAACGCATATATCGGCCGATAATATCGGCAGGCCGATATTATCGGACATCTCTAATTATTATTATTATTTTTCTAAATTGAAATCACTTCCTTGTGGTCTACATCAGTGGTCCCCAACCACCGGGCCGCGGCCCGGTACCGGTCCGTGGATCGATTGGTACCGGGCCGCACAAGAAATAAAAACAAAACAAAAAAAAACCAATAATAATTTATCTTTTTATTTTTTTATTAAATCAACATAAAAAAGACAAGATACACTTACAATTAGTGCACCAACCCAAAAAACCTCCCTCCCCCATTTACACTCATTCACACAAAAGGGTTGTTTCTTTCCGTTATTAATATTTCTGGTTCCTACATTATATATCAATATATATCAATACAGTCTGCAGGGATACAGTCCGTAAGCAGGCATGATTGTATTTTTTTATGACAAAAAATAAAATAAATAAATAAATAAACAATTACTATACCCCCCACCCCCACCCCCACCCCCGGTCTGTGGGACACATTTTCAAGCGTTGACCGGTCCGCAGTTACAAAAAAGTTGGGGACCACTGGTCTACATTACATGTAATGGTGGTTTTTTGGTCAAAATGTTGCATAGATTATGTTTTGCAGATCATCTTCAAGCCGCTTTCTGACAGTCTCTTCAGGATGTGCCGTTTTGTGGGCGGTCTTATTTACGTGGCTCACCTTTGGCAGCATCTTCTCCCCGTCATCTTTGTTGTAGCGGTGTAGCGTGCAAGGACGGGAGTGGAAGAAGTGTCAAAAGATGGAGCTAACTGTTTTAATGGCATTCAGACTTTATTTCAATCAATAACGGAGCAGCATCTCCTCATCCGTGGCTCACTAGTGCAATAACAACGCCGGAAATGTGTCCCATGAAAAACTGTCAGACCGGAACTCTCTAATAACTAAAGTTCCTTGTGTGATTAATGTAAACTCACTATATCGGTATGTTTTAGCGCTTTCATGGTGAGTTTACTGACAGATATAAGTAAGAACTTTACAGTACTGTATACTAGAAATGCCAACAGCGGAGGATGAATGTCCCATAACAAGAAGATAGAGAAAAAGAAGAAGCTTATCGACTACAGAGTCGGCACGGACTACAAATGCGGAATTTTTTTTATGCAGATCCCAAATACAGATCAGCAAGTACCAGAAGGTAAGAAAAGTTGCTTTTGAATAATATTGCGAAACAAAACGCCAGATAATGTCTTACCTTATACACACAACATAATAATACTCGTATGTATGGCGTAGTGGGTAGAGCGGCCGTGCAAGAAACCTGAGGGTTGCAGGTTCGCTCCCCGCCTCTTGACATCCAAATCGCTGCCGTTGTGTCCTTGGGCAGGACACTACACCCTTGCCCCCGGTGCCGCTCACACTGGTGAATGAATGATAGGTGGTGGTCGGAGGGGCCGTAGGCGCAAACTGGCAGCCTCGCTTCCGTCAGTCTACCCCAGGATAGCTGTGGCTACAAATGTAGCTTACCACCACCAGGTGTGAATGAATGATGGGTTCCCACTAGGGATGCCGATAAATGCGTTAAAATGTAATATCGGAAATTATCGGTATCGGTTTTTTTATTATCTGTATCGTTTTTTGTTTTGTTTTGTTTGTTTTTTTATTAAATCAACATAAAAAACACAAGATACACTTACAATTAGTGCACCAACCCAAAAAACCTCCTTCCCCCTATTTCTTTCTGTTATCAATATTCTGGTTCCTACATTATATATCAATATATATCAATACAGTCTGCAAGGGATACAGTCTTTAAGCACACATGATTGTGCGTGCTGCTGGTCCACTAATAGTACTAACCTTTAACAGTTAATTTTACTCATTTTCATTAATTACTAGTTTCTATGTAACTGTTTTTATATTGTTTTACTTTCTTTTTTATTCAAAAAAATGTTTTTAATTTAGTTATCTTATTTTATTTTTTTTTTTTTAAAGGACCTTATCTTCACCATACCTGGTTGTCCAAATTAGGCATAATAATGTGTTAATTCCACGACTGCATATATCGGTTGATATCGGTATCGGTTGATATCGGTATCGGTAATTAAAGAGTTGGACAATATCAGAATATCGGATATCGGCAAAAAGCCATTATCGGACATCCCTAGTTCCCACTTCTCTGTGAGCGCTTTGAGTATCTAACAATAGAAAAGCGCGATATAAAATCTAATCCATTATTATTATTATTATTATGTTGAAGCACAGTACAATCCATCAAGCGGTGCGGCTTCATAGCTTACCAAAGTCGTATTAAAACATTTTCATAGGTTTCTGAGCACCGTGTGTAATGTTCTATACTTTCAATGGAACATATACAATTTTGGTGTTGTTTACTTGAGTCATATTGCAGTCTACATGTATCTCTTATGTGTGACTGCCATCTACTGGTCACACTTATCATTTCACCATGTACCAAATAAAGTAGCTTTGAGGTTGGTAAGCACAACCAAAATGATTCCGTACATTAGGCGCAAACGGGTTATAAGGTGCACTGTTGAGTTTTGAGAAAATTAAAGGATTTTAAATGTGCCTTATAGTCCGAAAAATACGGTATATGTTTTATGTAAAAAAAAAAAAAAAGACGGTTAAAATAGCAATAACAACAAAAGATAAAGCGCAAAACTAACTTGCTCACAAAAAAACAAGCATTTTGTAATAATGTATTTAAAAAGCTGCACACTGATATGTAATTGATTAACTCCTAGCATTTTTAGCACTTTAATAGATGTAATGTATATAGTTGTATCATTGATTATTTCTTAACATTTTAGTTATCTAATAGATTGTATGTTTAAAGGGGAACTACACTTTTTTGGAATGTTGCCTGTCGTTTACAATCATTATGAAAGACGTGGTGACCGATTTATTTAATTTTTTTCTGCATTCTAACTCGTAAATAAAAGTCCTGCTTACAGTGGAGCCAATAAGAGGTCCTCTATTCCGCCCATTAATCCCAATAAAAAACATCCAAAACCGCCAACAATACTCCATTTACATTTCGTGAGATGAATATTAACCGATTATTAGTGATATTGTTGTTATAAGCGCTAACGCAGACAAACTATCACAAGCTTGTGTGCCAATGTGGACATGATGGACTGATCAGGTGTTTCCTTATTTTCTTGCTCGTCAAACTTTTATTCTATATCATAAATCAGTCACCTCACCTAGATAGTAGGACAAGGACGTATTCCGACAAGTTGGTACACTTTGACAGCCAATTTAGATGTGGCGAGATTGACAGGAAAAGACGCTTGGTTTCATCCCCCTTTTCTTCGTGAGGATTATGAGTCATTCCTCATCTAAATGGGAATATGTGAACATTCTAGCAGTCGGCACCCTAAAGACAGCAGACATTGCACAGTAAGTGATGTTTTGTTATTTTTGTTGGCTCTCATGAAGTCTGCAGTGAGTAATAATCAGTGAAGTTGTTAAAAAAAAAAGAGTCAATGTTGTGATGCGTTTTTTAAATTAATGCGTCGCGTATGCCTAAAATTAGCAAAATATGTAAATATTAAATGTTAATATAAATGTGCTTGTTACTACATTACATATATATTTACATCATGTATACAAAACCTTAATGGAGGTGTTTGGATGTTTTTAAGGCTCCAATGTACGCGGAATTTTCTTCGCGGTTATATACTATTTAGAATGCATTAAAAAAACATCCATCATGTCTTTCATAATGATTGAGAATGATAGGAAAAAAACATTTAAAAGTGCAGTTCCCCTTTCATTTTATTATACTGGCGCATGTGTGCCTAATGCTTAATGTGTGTGCGCGCGTAAGATTGTGTTTGTTGTTTTGCCTTTCTTTATTGCATTGCAAATTGATGCCGCTTTAAAAAGTACTTGCATTGATTTAGACAAAGTTTAGCTGGCGGACTTTGGCTAAAATTATAGTTAAATCAGTTTTTCTTACAACGTTGTGTCACAGTGGTTAGCTAGTTATTTTACCGAGTTGAGACCGCATCCTCCAGACGTCCGACATTCTTCCGCTTCAAATGCTCCCGTATCGCAGATCTAGTGTCATAAAAACAAGATCTGCTTTGCAAAATGAGCAAGGTATTCATGCTTTTAACAAGAATAGGAGGAAATATTCCCACACTTTGTTTTCACCCGCGATGTTGATGCAAGTAGTGGTGCTGACTCGCGTCCTCCAGGAAAACACAAGTGATGACGTCACAACTAGGGCTGCAACTAACAACTAATTTGATAATCGATTAATCTGTTGATTATTACTTTGATTAATCGATTAATAATCGGATAAAAGAGACAAACTACATTTCTATCCTTTCCAGTATTTTATTGAAAAAAACAGCATACTGGCACCATACTTATTTTGATTATTGTTTCTCAGCTGTTTGTAAATGTTGCAGTTTATAAAAATAAAAAAAGTAGTCTCTGCGCATGCGCAAAGCATAGATCCAATGAATCGATGACTAAATTAATCGCCAACTATTTTTATAATCGATTTTAATCGATTTAATCGATTGGTTGTTGCACCCCTAGTCACCACTATACAACAAATGTACAAAACCCAAAACCAGTGAAGTTGGCACGTAATCCGTAAGTAAAAACAGAATACAATGATTTGCAAATCCTTTTCAACTTACATTCAATTGAATAAACTGCAAAGAGAAGATAATTAATGTTCAAACTGAGAAACATCTGTTTTTTTTGCAAATAATCATTAACTTAGAATTTTATGGCATCCACACATTGCAAAAAAGTTTGCACAGGGGCATTTTTACCACTGTGTTACATTGCCTTTCCTTTTAACAACACTCAGTAAACGTTTGGGAACTGAGGACACCAATTTTTTAAGCTTTTCAGGTGGAATTCTTTCCCTTTTCTTGCTTGATGTACAGCTTAAGTTGTTCAACAGTCCGGGTCTCTGTTGTGGTATTTTAGGGTTCATATTGCGCCACACATTTTCAATGGGAGACAGGTCCTGGGCTACAGGCAGGCCAGTCTAGTACCCACACTCTTTTTCTATGAAGCCACGTGGCTAGGCATTGTCTTGCTGAAATAAGCAGGGGCGTCCATGATAATGTTGCTTGGATGGGAACATATGTTGCTCTAATACCTGTATGTACCTTTCAGCATTAATGGTGCCTTCACAGATGTGTAAGTTAACCATGTCTTGGGCACTAATACACCCCCATACCATCACAGATGCTGACTTTTGAACTTCGTGCCTGTAACAGTCCGGATGGTTCTTTTCCTCTTTGTTCCGGAGGACAGAACGTCCACAGTTTCCAAAAACAATTTGAAATGTGGACTCATTAGACCACAGAACACTTTTCCACTTTGCATCAGTCCATCTTAGATGAGCTCGGGTCCTGCGAAGCCGGCTGCGTTTCTGGGTGTTGTTGATAAATGGCTTTGGCTTTGCATAGTAGAGTTTTAACTTGCACTTACAGATGTAACGACCAACTGTAGTTACTGACAGTGGTTTTCTGAAGTGTTCCTGAGCCCATGTGGTGATATCCTTTACACACTGATGTCGCTTTTTGATGCAGTACCGCCTGAGGGATCTAAGGTCCGTAATATCATCGCTTACGTGCAGTGATTTCTCCAGATTCTCTGAACCTTTTGATGATATTACGGACCGTAGATGGTGAAATCCCTACATTCCTTGCAATAGCTCGTTGAGAAATGTTCTGAAACGGTTCGACAATTTTCTCACGCATTTGTTCACAAAGTGGTAACCCTCGTCCTATCCTTGTTTGTGAATGACTGAGAATTTCATGGAAGCTGCTTTTATACTCAATCATGGCACCCACCTGTTCCCAATTAGCCTGTTCACCTGTGGGATGTTCCAAATAAGTGTTTGATGAGCATTCCTCGACTTTCTCAGTCATTTTTGCTACTTGTGCCAGCTTTTTTGAAACATGTTGCAGGCGTCAAATTCCAAATGAGCTAATATTTGCAAAAAATAAAATGTTCCAGTTCAAACGTTAAAGGCCTACTGAAAGCCACTACTACCGACCACGCAGTCTGATAATTTATATATCAATGATGAAATCTTAACATTGCAACACGTGCCAACACGGCCGGGTTAACTTATAAAGTGCAATGTTAAATTTCCGCTAAACTTCCGGTTGAAAACATCTATGTATGATGACGTATGCCCGTAACGTCAATACGGAAGTATTCGGACACATTGTATCCAATACAAAAAGCTCGGTTTTCATCGCAAAATTCCACAGTATTCTGGACATCTGTGTTGGTGAATCTTTTGCAATTTGTTTAATGAACAATGAAGACTGCAAAGAAGAAAGCTGTAGGTGGGATCGGTGTATTAGCGGCTGACTGTAGCAACACAACCAGGAGGACTTTGACTTGGATAGCAGACGCGCTATCCGACGCTAGCCGCAGACCGCACGGATAATCGGGTGAAGTCCTTCGTTGCGTCGTCGATCGCTGGAACGCAGGTGAGCACGGGTGTTGATGAGCAGATGAGGGCTGGCTGGCGTAGGTGGATAGCTAATGTTTTTAGCATAGCTCTGTGAGGTCCCGTTGCTAAGTTAGCTTCAATGGCGTCGTTAGCAACAGCATGGTTAAGCTTCGCCAGGCTGGAAAGCATTAACCGTGTAGTTACATGTCCAAGGTTTAATAGTATTGTTGATTTTCTGTCTATCCTTCCAGTCAGGGGTTTATTTCTTTTGTTTCTATCTGCAGTTAAGCCCGATGCTATCACGTTAGCTCCGTAGCTAAAGTGCTTCGCCGATGTATTGTCGTGGAGATAAAAGTCACTGTGAATGTCCATTTCGCCTTCTCGACTCTCATTTTCAAGAGGATATAGTATCCGAGGTGGTTTAAAATACAAATCCGTGATCCACAATAGAAAAAGGAGAGAGTGTGGAATCCAATGAGCCAGCTTGTACCTAAGTTACGGTCAGAGCGAAAAAAGATGCATCCTGCACTGCACTCTAGTCCTTCACTCTCACGTTCCTCATCCACAAATCTTTCATCCTGGCTCAAATTAATGGAGTAATCGTCGCTTTCTCGGTCCGAATCGCTCTCGCTGCTGGTGTAAACAATGGGGAAATGTGAGGAGCCTTTCAACCTGTGACGTCACGCTACTTCCGGTACAGGCAAGGCTTTTTTTTTATCAGCGACCAAAAGTTGCGAACTTTATCGTCGATGTTCTCTACTAAATCCTTTTAGCAAAAATATGGCGATATCGCGAAATGATCAAGTATGACACATAGAATGTATCTGCTATCCCCGTTTAAATAAAAAAATTAATTTCAGTTGGCCTTTAAGTATCTTGTCTTTGCAGTCTATTCAATTGAATACAGGTTGAAAAGGATTTGCAAATCATTGTATTCTGTTTTTATTTACCATTTACACAACGTGCCAACTTCACTGGTTTTGGGTTTTGTAGTTGTTGGTGCCAAATTTTATTGTCGACAAATCGTTGCACCCCTAATTCACTCTATGAAATTCACCCCGGCAAATGTGTGTGTGTGTTATTAGGAGCCATAAAGAGCCAATTACAGGCCTGATGCCATTGTTGCTCGGCGTGTTCCATCGTAAAGAGGTTGCAGATTAGAGTCAGAAGGCGGCTTATGAGTTATGCTCCGGGCTTAGAAGTGCCCGGGGATAAAAGAAGAACACATGAAACCCAATCCCTTCATCAAAGAGGCGACAGGGAGCGGAGAGGCAGATCTGAGAACAAGAGAGGCGGCAGAGGGTTGGGAGGGAGTTAGGGGGTACAGGCCAGTGCAGAGAACTGAGGTGTCACCAGGTTTATTGCTGTGGTATGTAAGCAGGGACAGCTGAGCTTTGCTCAGTGATGAATCTTGGGCCATGAAGTTAAAAAGTTTGGAGACACTTTTTCCAAGCAAGACAATGCAAGTGTCTCCAAACCTTTGACATGGAGGTTTTTCCTGTGTGTTTCGTTCACCCACAAACCTCCAGGAAGTAGCCAATAAACCATCTATGGTAGAACTTCCTCTGTTTAGTGCCACCGGCTGACTCCCAAGTTGTTTTGTTTCAAAACTTTTTCTAATGTGAAAGCATATCAAGTGAATTAATTTGTTCCGGTTGTAATTGTCATTTGTTAGAACTTATCGTGACCTTTTTAAGCAACATTTCAACGTTCCTAACTGTCATACAATTTATAAAGAGAAGGTAGCCACTGTGTAATAAAACTAAAATAAAGTAAAGCAACGCACCTTACAGTCACATCATAGAGAAAGAACAAGAAGTAAGGAATAATTAGGCAAAAATGTTTTACAATAAATGTATTATTCCTTTGGATCAGGGGTTTTCCAACTTTAAATCTTTACCTTTACCAAAATAAAGGAGAGGTAAGCTTTTTGTGTTTTCGTGATGCAACAGGTAACATTTGAATTATATTTTACTTAAAATAACAGACCTCCACTCAACCAGTGCTGTTATTTGTCTTTACGCTATTTTGTAGTAATTTGTCATTTAATAGAGGCATGGTGTCTGAATTAAATATTTATAGAAATACTAAGACTTTAAGCAAACATGCTGTAATCCTTAGTTGAACCTTTTAAAATGTAGTGGCGAGCTACCTATTGGAGTCCTCTGCTGTAGATTCTCACTAAAGTTTTGTCTGAATTTTGAGGCATATTTTATTCAGAGAATGTTTTTAGGTGTTTAATTGCTGACCTTGCAAAGATCCTGAAAAGTAGAATCCGGACTGTAACAGTTGATCTGGGATTTATACCCTGAAATGAACAAAGTGGGATACCGTAAATTCCGGACTATAAGATGCTATTTTTTTTCCTACGCTTTAAACCCTGCGACTTATAAAACGATGTGGCTAATTTATGGATTTTTCTTCGCTGACGGTCATAATGCAAATAGTTTTCTTAAAACACATGCAAATACATTGAAATGGAGTTTTATTCTTTGTGCTATGGCACCATCTTTTGGACGAGTTCGCTCACTGCAGGTGCTGCCGGCTGAATGGCTACAGTGTTTCTTGCTGTTTAAAGCTTTGAACCGGAAGCACAAGTGCCCTTCCGTCTTCTAATCGTCCATAGCGTTTCTACTCGAATGGATTCTTCATTCATCACTCCAAGCAACGTTTGGAAGTTTTACAAAATAACAAAAACGATTCTGACTTTCTAAACCTCCCCATGTGTGATTTCTATTGGTGTCTTCATACATATTAGTATGTGCTATCATTATGTAATGTAGCTAGCGTTGTTAGCATTAGCTAATATGCTAACACGTTTACAACTGTCTGTGTTAGTATTATTAACTTATAGTGGCATTTTTTTTGTATTGTTTCAGTTTCGCAAATTCCTCAGTAAACTCACCAAGACGTCACCGTAGAGTTATTGAGTCTGTTTAGCTGATTGGAGCTAGTGGGTCCATGACGATGACTTCTGTTTTGTTTGATCATCCATTTTACTGCCGTGTTACAGACACCATTTGGAAACAATTAAGGTACACTACCGTTCAAAAGTTTGGGGTCACATTGAAATGTCCTTATTTTTGAAGGAAAAGCACTGTACTTTTCAATGAAGATAACTTTAAACTAGTCTTAACTTTAAAGAAATACACTCTATACATTGCTAATGTGGTAAATGACTATTCTAGCTGCAAATGTCTGGTTTTTGGTGCAATATCTACATAGGTGTATAGAGGCCCATTTCCAGCAACTATCACTCCAGTGTTCTAATGTTACAATGTGTTTGCTCATTGGCTCAGAAGGCTAATTGATGATTAGAAAACCCTTTTGCAATCATGGTCACACATCTGAAAACAGTTTAGCTCGTTAGAGAAGCTACAAAACTGACCTTCCTTTGAGCAGATTGAGTTTCTGGAGCATTAAATTTGTAGGGTCAATTAAACGCTCAAAATGGCCAGAAAAAGAGAACTTTCATCTGAAACTCGACAGTCTATTCTTGTTCTTAGAAATGAAGGCTATTCCACAAAATTGTTTGGGTGACCCCAAACTTTTGAACGGTAGTGTATGTAAATAAACATTTACAAAATCTCTCTGTGTTAACAACTCATTATAACATATATATCTGCGGCTTATAGTCCGGTGCGACTAATATATGGAAACATATTGTTTTTTTTCTAAAATCTAGTGGGTGTGGCTTACGGAGGTGGTCATCTTTGAGCACCTCACGATTCGATTACGATTCAGGAGCTACGTTTTGATAAAAAATTGATTATTGATGTATCTTTATGTACACTACCGTTCAAAAGTTTGGAGTCACATTGAAATGTCCTTATTTTTTAAGGAAAAGCACTGTACTTTTCAATGAAGATAACTTTAAACTAGTCTTAACTTTAAAGAAATACACTCTATACATTGCTAATGTGGTAAATGACTATTCTAGCTGCAAATGTCTGGTTTTTGGTGCAATATCTACATAGGTGTATAGAGACCCATTTCCAGCAACTATCACTCCAGTGTTCTAATGGTACAATGTGTTTGCTCATTGGCTCAGAAGGCTAATTGATGATTAGAAAACCCTTGTGCAATCATGTTCACACATCTGAAAACAGTTTAGCTCGTTACAGAAGCTACAAAACTGAGCTTCCTTTGAGCAGATTGAGTTTCTGGAGCATCACATTTGTGGGGTCAATTAAACGCTCAAAATGGCCAGAAAAAGAGAACTTTCATCTGAAACTCGACAGTCTATTCTTGTTCTTAGAAATTAAGGCTATTCCACAAAATTGTTTGGGTGACCCCAAACTTTTGAACGGTAGTGTATATTGATGCAGTTTTTAAAAAAAAAGTCACTAAATAAGCGTTTATCACTTGCAACTTTAAAAAACCCCAATTCATTTGGAATAATAAACATTCATGAAAAATGAATCAAAGGAATAAAATACAAATACATCAATTTACATAACATTAAAGTAAAATATGAAAGAAATGGAGCAGAAAGAAGTTAAAAACTTATATCTGACCCCTAAGCATAAGTGACGGATAGTTGGTCAGGTGGCTTGCTGCAGTCAGCCAAATTTTAGAACTGTCTGCATTACTTTATTCACATTTACATTATTTAAATTGATTATCGATTATTGACATTAACTAATCGATTGTATAATCGTCCATGTCAAAATTGGGACGCATATAAAAATCAATGATTTTCCCCCACCTCTAGCAGCCTATAGCCGATAGTGCGGGAAAACACGGTACATCCGGCAATCAGACAATTTGATGCGTGATAATGTCAGCACTTGCGCCTGCTTGCCATGCAGCAACAATTGCTTACATTACAAAGGGCATCTGTATTGTTTATACTCGGGCTGTCTTCAAATAGTTGAAGATTCAACAATTTAATTCGAAGGAGTCTGATTCGTCTATCAACCTTCCAGTCTAATCATCTGATATTAAACCCCCCACCCCTTTAATCAATCAATCAATCAATCAATGTTTATTTAGCCCTAAATCACAAGTGTCTCAAAGGGCTGCACAAGCCACAACGACATCCGCGGTACAGAGCCCACATAAGGGCAAGGAAAACTCACCCCAGTGGGACGTCGATGTGAATGACTATGAGAAACCTTGAAGAGGACCGCATATGTGGGTAACCCCCCGCCCCCTCTACACGATTATTACCTGCCAGGGTCCCCACACATAGCAGGTGTGTTGGGAGGATCAATTAATTGTGTTCATCATATCTTCTTTAAATGTTTGAAAAAAAAGTATTGTGTCCATACAAATCATTTTTAGAGAGTGGGATATAGTTTCAGCTGTCTCTTTGCTGCTTCCTGGTGTGATGTCATGTGTGTAAAATACAGCTAGCAGTGTTTTGGCTTAACATCTTTTTTATATAAATCCATCCGTCCGCACTAGGGCTGCACAAGTAATCGGCATCGAATCTACATCAAGGTTTTGATTGCGATAAAGTAATTGCAATAGTTTTTCTCCGTCGTCACCGGCATTTGAGTAAAAAGACACGTTCGGCAATTAGAATTGTTGAGCTTCGCATTTTTCATCTCTCGCTTCAAACAGAGAGAAAGACGTCCCACTCAGCCCCTGACTGCAATTATTTAACAGTAGAATTAACTGAATGCAGTGAGCCCTCTTTTCAGTCATCCACAATCTTTGTCTCGGTGGGCCGAGAGCGGTACGCCAGCTTTACACACATAGGAAGCACGTGCAGAGAGCCTCCCTACTCGCGAGTGAGAAGTGCACAAAAATTAAAAGGGGAAAAAATCAGATTTACAAAGCTGAATGAATGTCTCGTTGTGGGAATATTTCAGCTTCAAATCAGAGGGCAATATGAGCCCATCAACACGGACAAACAAGCGACGATTAACAAAATGATATCGTACAAACTCGTTTTTCCGCTGGGAAATAAATGCACTTTAAGAAGTTTATTATTTATTTAAGTAAAATGTTTGCTTACAGAAATTAGTCAATTTAGACTATTTAGGATACCAGTTATTTACCTTCCAATTACAGTACAATGATAAACAATTCTACAGCAATGAGAAATAAAAGTTTATATAATCTTAAATGATTATATATTATGATTATATTACATTATAAGCACTGTATGGTTTATCTATAATTTCTGAAGTTTAAGACAGTGCTCCCCCACTCTCCACTATGACTATACATGATATAATTTCTCTACAAAATTGTTATAACTATACCTCTGCATACTTTGTAAGCAACATTCCCTCTAAGGTGCGCGCCTGCGCAATTGCGCACTGCTCAAGCGTCCTCTGCGCACAGCAAATATATGCCGCGCACCAAATCAAATCCCATCTGAATTCTAAGCAAAATAAAGACATTTATTCTGTGTAATTTTGCAATGCAACTCTGAGTGACAGTGACAACAAGCGGCCCTAACGGTGTTCGTCAACACCGTTCAATTATTGTAACGTCTATCGAGATGCTTCGAGGACAGGAATTATATCGATCACTTTATTGAGCAAAACTGTTTATATTCGGCCATAACCACACCAAAAACATGAGTAAAAAACTTCTATCTCGAAAAACTAGTCATTTTCTGCCATACAAACCAGGCCAAAACCAACTTGTCATCTGTCACCAACACGCATAGCACTAAGCCACTGGTGCGTTTATGGCCACACAAAAAGTCGGACAACTCAAACACCACACAAAGTTACACTATGACTCCTCAGTCATACGTGGGCTTATTCTACTGTCATTTATTATTAATGTTAATTTATTTTTATATTAATCATGGAATACTGTTACTAGAGAAAGTTACAGGAATGCACACTTCATCCTATGCTTACATTTCATTGTGCAACATGAGGATGTTTAAGGGGAACAAATGATTTCCAAACCCCCACCCAGACATATTGTACAACACTAATCCATAGCTTATGAAAAACAAGATTTCTTTTATTTTCATTACAAGTGGGCCAAATCACTAATATTACAATATAATCTCATGAAAATGACTCCTCTCATTTGAGTGTTATTATAAAAGATTGGTTTGAGACAGGTGTGCTGCTGGTATTGCCACGTGTGATGTTGCTCACATGTGCTCCACTGAATGCTCAGGGAGTTTTTGTGTTTGCTCACACACATGAACAATTAGAGGGAACATTGATTGTAAGCCTATTAACATTAAAGGAAACAATACACCGGCCTTTCCTCGCCTCCCATCGTGGTTACAGTGAAGCTAAATACGCTTCATCATATTCTGGTACGGCAAAAAAAGCATTGGTCACAATAATTTGAGAAGGACTGGTTTAACAGAATGATGTCGACAAAAGCTCTGAGTCGGTCTGAATTGAAGCCAAATATGTTTTATCGTAAATTATTTCATGTTGTTCTAATGCGTGGCTTCTTGAGATAAGAATATGTTGATTAACAGTCCTTCACGTGTTATTTTTGCAGTTTTAGGCATTTATACAGTACAGGCCAAAAGTTTGGACACACCTCATTCAATGCGTTTTCTTTATTTTCATGACTATTTACATTGTAGATTGTCACTGAAGGCATCAAAACTATGAATGAACACGTGGAGTTATGTACTTAACAAAAAAAGGTGAAATAACTGAAAACATGTTTTATATTCTAGTTTCTTCAAAACTAGTTTGCTCTGATTACTTTTACTCTTGGCATTCTTTCAATGAGCTTCAAGAGGTAGTCACCTAAAATGGTTTTCACTTCACAGGTGTGTTTGAACCTCATCGACGTGGCGAAGTTGGTAGAGTGGCTGTGCCAGCAATCGGAGTGTTGCTGGTTACTGGGGTTCAATCCCGACCTTCTACCATCCTAGTCACGTCCGTTGTGTCCTTGGGCAAGACACTTCACCCTTGCTCCTGATGGCTGCTGGTTAGCGCCTTGCATGGCAGCTCCCGCCATCAGTGTGTGAATGTGTGTGTGAATGGGTGAATGTGGAAATACTGTCAAAGCGCTTTGAGTACCTTGAAGGAAGAAAAGCGCTATACAAGTATAACCCATTTATCATTTATCGAGAGAATGCCAAGAGTGTGCAAAGCAGTAATCTATTTTGAAAAAACTGGAATATAAAACATGTTTTCAGTTATTTCAAATGTTTTTGTTAAGTACATAACTCCACATGTGTTCATTCATAGTTGTGATGCCTTCAGTGATAATCTACAATGTAAATAGTCATGAAAATAAAGAAAACGCATTGAATGAGGAGAAGATGTGTCCAAACTTTTGGCCTGTACTGTATGTATAAAATATAAAAATCGCAAATCTAATCACAATTTTGGAGAGAAAAATCGCAATTACCATAGGTGTTTTCTCAAAATTGTGGAGCCCTGGTCTGCACACCAAAATATTTGACTCATAGTGCTGGTAGGATGTTTCCGCATGGCTGACATAATTGAGGCTTGTCGGGACACGCTGCTGTCAGACACGCAGCTCGCCGTGCCACTGCGAGGCCTCTGGCCAGCTAAAATCCCGCCATCGGCCTCGGTGGGACTCGTGGGTAATTGGATAGGCGCATGTAGTTCTTCTCTTGCAAAGGCAACGATCCTACTAGGGGTTCACATACAGAAACATTGTTACGACTTTTACTTCTCTATTT
The DNA here is from genome assembly GCF_033978785.1 of Entelurus aequoreus. Taxonomy (NCBI): domain Eukaryota; kingdom Metazoa; phylum Chordata; class Actinopteri; order Syngnathiformes; family Syngnathidae; genus Entelurus; species Entelurus aequoreus. The sequence continues at coordinate 31,673,918 of NC_084756.1, read as the reverse complement.
AGTCAAGTTTTATGTGTTCTCGGCACTGCGCGCCAGCTCCGAGAACCTCGCAAATTGTGGTTTAAAATTTTTATGAGGTTGAAAAAGTTGCAAATGAGATTTTTGTTTTATTCCCTTTAGGAACATACTGCATGGATTCATTTCACAAGTACCTTTTAATTAAATTTGGAATATTCACTTATAAGTGCTTGAGCACATCCATTTGACATTACTGAGACCTAGTGACCAGTGAGTATACACTACTACATGCCGCGAATTTTAACTTTTTAAGGTCAAGGCAAGTGTTGCCTTAAAGGAGGGCTCATATTCTAGGGCAGTGGTCCCCAACCTTTTTGTAGCTGAAAATGTAAACATTGTGGGGGGGGATTTTTATTTTTATTTATTTATTTATTTTCATAAAGAAATACAATCATGTGTGCTTACGGACTGTATCCCTGCAGACTGTATTGATCCATATTGATATATAATGTATATATTGTGTTTTTTATGTTGATTTAATAAAAATAAAAAATTTTTTTTTTTTTTAATTTCTTGTGCGGCCCGGTGGTTGGGGACCACTGTTCTAGGGCACCAAAGCAAGTTAAAAGGGCACCAAGGCAAACATTATTTTCTTTCGAGGCAGGGGCTCCAAAGCATGCATGCATACATTTATCTCTATTTTTACATTTTGATAGAGGGAGTATTTTATTTTATTTTTTTAAGTTATGTACATTTATATGTACATGTAGATGATGTATCGGGACAGATCCATTAAGAGTGTGAGTAGAAATATGTCGATACTAGGGATGTTCGATAATATCGGCCTGCCGATATTATCGGCCGATAAATGCGTTAAAATGTAATATCGGAAATTATCGGTATCGTTTTTTTTATTATCTGTATCGGGTTTTTTGGGGGTTTTTTTTTAAATTTTTTATCAAATCAACATAAAAAACACAAGATACACTTACAATTAGTGCACCAACCCAAAAAACCTCCCTCCCCCCCATTTCTTTCTGTTATCAATATTCTGGTTCCTACATTATATATCAATATATATCAATACAGTCTGCAAGGGATACAGTCTGTAAGCACACATGATTGTGCGTGCTGCTGGTCCAATAATAATACTAACCTTTAACAGTTAATTTTACTCATTTTCATTAATTACTAGTTTCTATGTAACTGTTTTTATATTGTTTTACTTTCTTTTTTATTCAAGAAAATGTTTTTAATTTAGTTATCTTATTTTATTATTTTTTTTAAAAAGTACCTTATCTTCACCATACATGGTTGTCCAAATTAGGCATAATAATGTGTTAATTCCACGACTGCATATATCGGTTGATATCGGTATCGGTTGATATCGATATCGGTAATTAAAGAGTTGGACAATATCGGAATATCGGATATCGGCAAAAAGCCATCATCGGACATCCCTAGTCTATACACTAAAAAACATAAACAAAATGCTGTGTCACATGAATGTTTTTTTAAGTAATACCTTTGTGACATGAAAAAAACGCAAGTAATGTAAAAAAAACAACCTTGTTTGCTTTTTGAAATTAAAGTAAAACTGCTTTTTGAAATTAAAGTAAAACACAAAGCTGTTTGGCTAACGAAGATGAAGTCTAATAAACAGGCTTTGTTCTTCTCTTGGTTCTGTACAACAGTTTGGCCAACAAAAATAAAGAGGAGTGACACCTCACACATCGAATACACAATCTTCACAGCCTTTGTTCAGTTCGATGAGATGACAAAACATTTGAGCGAGTATTGATGTTATTTGAACACTGATACAGTTTGCAAGTGAACATCCCAGTCAACAAACTAAAGACTTTATAAACAAGTTGTGACAATGTCCACGACACATCGCCTGCTGCATGTTTCCTCACCTCATTAACTCTCAGTCATAGCAGCTGATGAACGCTCTATTGCGAAAATCAAAGCAACATCAAATAGTTTTCTCCTTCGCTGTATACTTTTAGTGTGGGGACAAGTGCGTCTGTCTCCAATATTGTCCACACCTGTCGCCATCTAAACACAGCAGTGCGCTCTTAAACGCACACCGGGAAGGGAGGGGAAAATGACGTTAAACCAAGCGCTTGGCTCCGTTTACTCAGAGGGGAAATCTCCCAAGCAAAGTCCGTGTTGCTAGTCCGCCATGATTATCAAGCCAAACAACGCTAGTGCGCATGTGCCTGACTTTGTGTTGCCTAAAATGCATTAATAAATGACGGGGTTTCAGTAATTACAAAATTAGACATATTACTAACCGTCGGGAATTTTATTGGGAATTATGATTACCGGTATACCGTTTACCGTTACATCCCTACTCCATTAACAAGTAAAAAGTCACAGCAAGTTCTTGCCGCCGATGTTGGTACATTTTTTAGGTCATGACGGCAAATGCAGTTGCCGTGGTTAAATTCGAGCCCTGCTACTATTACCTCTCTTTAATTTATCTGACAAAAACGCCATAGATCAGAAGAGTCAAAGTCGTTTTCACTGTGGGCCACATCGCAGTTATGTTGGGCCCCAGAGGGCAGCTAAAAACAGTGGATACTATTATTACACAATTTTTTTATGCATTTTATTAGTAGATTTTTTACAGTTAAAACGTAAAAAAAATATTCTAAGTTGCAATGATTTCACCTCACAATTTAGTGTATTTCACTGTAAATGGAAAAACAGCACTGCTGTTTTTATGGTAAAAAAAAAAAAAAAAAAAAAGGCAGCTCAGTTGCCAGAATTTTAGGTAAAATTTTAGTAACATTTTGGCACCTGAGCAGCCAGTTTGTATGTTTTTCTTTTACCGCAAATCAACAACTGTTGATTTTTCGGTGTATTACTGTCAATGCCAAAACGACACCATAGTTTATTACAGTAAAAAAAGTACTGTTTTATTCATTTAGAGAAAAATGCTGTAAAAACCACAGTCAATTTTACCATGAAATCTATTATTACTTTTACATTGCACAATTTGATGAACAACTTGCTATGAAATCATTATTATTAGTATTTATTTATATTTAAAAAATGGTTTGAATGTTTGATAATATATTTTTGCATAATTAGACAATATTTAAGTTAACATAATTTTGGAGTACATAGATTTTTTTTCTCCCAAAATAGAAAGAAAGAATACATTTAGTAAGAAAAGTTACGTTCTGTATTGATACATATTATTTCCATTCTTTTGAGGGCCAAATAAAATGAAGTAGCGGGCCACATCTGGCCCCTGGGCCTTGAGTTTGACACCTGTGCCATGGATTCAGTGGCTGATCGTCAACAATGGGCAAAATCTAACGAATCAGATTCGACTACAAAAATCTTGGGTCGAAGACCGCCTTAGTTTATACGGAATAGCAACTTGAGAAAAGGGCCTGAAAAGACAGTCAGTAAGAAAAAAGCTTCAATAAAGCAGTAAAAAAGGGTAGATACCAATTTGGGTCTTTGGACATCACACTCCTGTTGAGATAAATCAGGGTGAAAGGACGTGTCTGACATGGATGAACGAGAGTCAGATGGTAAACGGAGGAGGAGATGGGCGAGCGTGGGCCGCATGGTCGGGCTGCCTGGCTGGATGAGCCTGTGACCATGGGAGAGGATTAGACAGGATTAGCTTGAGGGTAACCTTCCCAAAGTGTCTGAGATCCTGAGCGCTGTGAAGCTGGCCGCCCGGGAATCCAGCCTTGGGGGGGTTCGAGTGGGGGCGCCTTCGGTCGTTCATGCGGGTTTTGTTTAACATGGAGTCCTGCCACGTTGGAAACCACAGACATGACTGATAGACACTGGCGGGTTCATCAAAGTCTAAAGAGCGCGTCTTAAATATGTAAGGCAGGCGCTCAATGTGCTCACTTTGTTTTTAGAAACATACGGTTCTACCTCTGGGGTGTGTGCATTTGTCAGCCCAATGAGCCGGCTGAGTCACTGGGACAAAGTTACAAGGAGGGGAGGTGTGGGGATGGGGGGGTTAGACATCCATGGAATCGTTGTACTGTAGTGTAACAAAAACACGCCTCGCTTTGGGGAGCTTTACCCTCCCGCTTGGAACAATTGCAAAATAAGGCTGATGATGAATACCTCACATGAGAAAAGTATGTTTTCAGTCTGCTGGGACTTTAGAAGCAATTGCACAATAGGATATGGTAAGTGAAGCGGAAAGGAAAGGAAAAAAGTAAATGAAAGAGATTGATTTGACCATAAAGCAGACTTTTTTTTTCCTCGAAGCGAGTTCACATCAGCGTGATGTAGGACCACAAAGCAGCATTTCATTTGCTTACAACCAGAGGAATAATACATAGACTCACAGTTTACCAAGTGTGTTGTAGTATGGCTTCTCTTTGTACAGTAAATTAGTGGTACTTTGGTTTTGGATACCCCACTTTTTGTAGGATTTTTGACAAAATATCGCCCCGGTTTTTGTATACCGTCTTGGTTGTCATAGGCCAAACATTGCTCGTAATAAAGTACTGAGTTTTACCACATACTAGTGGTAAAACCGATACCAATATTTTGGTACCGGTACCAAAATGTATATTGATACTTTTCAGTACTTTTCTAAACAAAGGGGATCACAAAAAAATTGCATTATAGGCTTTATTTTAACAAAAAATCTTACGGTACATTAAACATAGGTTTCTTATTGCAATTTTGTGAACATACTAGACAACTTGTCTTTTAGTAGTAAGTAAACAAACAAAGGCTCCGGATTAGTTTGCTGACATATGCAGTTAACATATTGTGTCATTTTCCATTCTATTATTTTGTCAAAATTATTAAAGGCCTTCTGAAATGAAATTGTTTTATTTAAACGGGGATAGCAGGTCCGTTCTATGTGTCATACTTGATCATTTCGCGATATTGGCATATTTTTGCTGAAAGGATTTAGTAGAGAACATCGACGATAAATTTCGAAACTTTCGGTCGCTGATAAAAAAGCCTTGCCTGTACCGGAAGTAGCATGATGTCGCAGGTTGAAAGGCTCCTCACATTTCCCCATTGTTTACACCAGCTGCGAGAGCGATTCGGACCGAGGAAGCGACGATTACCCCATTAATTTGAGCGAGGATGAAAGATTCGTGGATGAGGAACGTGAGAGTGAAGGACTAGAGTGCAGTGCAGGGCGTATCTTTTTTCGCTCTGACCGTAACTTAGGTACAAGGGTTCATTGGATTCCACACTTTCTCCTTTTTCTATTGAGGATCACGGATTTGTATTTTAAACCACCTCGGATACTATATCCTCTTGAAAATGAGAGTCGAGAACGCGAAATGGACATTCACAGTGACTTTTATCTCCACGACAATACATCGGCGAAGCACTTTAGCTACGGAGCTAACGTGATAGCATCGGGCTTAACTGCAGATAGAAACAAAAGAAATAAACCCCTGACTGGAAGGATAGACAGAAAATCAACAATACTATTAAACCATGGACATGTAACTACACGGTTAATGCTTCCCAGCCTGGCGAAGCTTAACAATGCTGTTGCTAATGACGCCATTGAAGCTAACTTAGCTACGGGACCTCACAGAGCTATGCTAAAAACATTAGCTATCCACCTACGCCAGCCAGCCCTCATCTGCTCATCAACACCCGTGCTCACCTACGTTCCAGCGATCGACGGAGCGACGAAGGACTTCACCCGATCATCGATGCGGTCGGCGGCTAGCGTCGGATAGCGCGTCTGCTATCCAAGTCAAAGTCCTCCTGGTTGTGTTGCTGTAGCCAGCCGCTAATACACCGATCCCACCTACAGCTTTCTTCTTTGCAGTCTTCATTGTTCATTAAACAAATTGCAAAAGATTCACCAACACAGATGTCCACAATACTGTGGAATTTTGCGATGAAAACAGAGCTTTTTGTATTGGATACAATGTGTCCGAATACTTCCGTTTCAACCATTGACGTCACGCGCATACGTCATCATACATAGACGTTTTCAACCGGAAGTTTCGCGGGGAATTTAAAATTGCACTTTATAAGTTAACCCGGCCGTATTGGCATGTGTTGCAATGTTAAGATTTCATCATTGATATATAAACTATCAGACTGCGTGGTCGGTAGTAGTGGCTTTCAGTAGGCCTTTAAGGACAAGTGGTAGAAAATGAATTATTAATCTACTTGTTCAGTTACTGTTAATATCTGCTTACTTTCTCTTTTAACATGTTCTATCTACACTTCTGTTAAAATGTAATAATCACTTATTCTTCTGTTGTTTGGATGCTTTACATTAGTTTTGGATGATACCACAAATTTGGCTATCGATCCAATACCAAGTAGTTACAGGATCATACATTGGTCATATTCAAAGTCCTCATGTGTCCAGGGACATATTTCCTGAGTTTATAAACATAATATACATTATGTGGTATAGAAATGTTCCACTTTGCATCAGTATTCCTCATTTTTACTGAAACGTTGCTCACATGCCTGAGAAATCCATGCATTGGTGACTCAGTCTTTGTGAATTTTTTTTAAGAGTACAACTGCAAAGCAAGTGACCTTTGCATCAAAGAAAGTTGTGAATGCCAGCACTTTAACTAAGAAGGTGAGAAACACTATTGAATTAAAGAAAGAACTGGTAGCAGTATATGAAGGTGACTACCACGTGGCTCTCACCTTGTCCCTTTCCGCTAATCGCCGTTTTAATTAAGAGGCTTCAGTAAAAGTGATGTTAAATTTGAATTAATCCATTTTATTCATCATTTATATTTATTTCGCATTGTTTTCCGTTTACAGTTTGTGATGTAAATGTTTCATCACTGTCACATTTAAGATACAAATGCATTCTTGTTATGGCTAGTCAATAGATTTAGTTCATTGGTGAATGTCACAACCCTTTAGTCTTTTGATCAAATTTGATACTGTAAATTTTAATAATAATGTAGAGCAAAGAAAAATACAACTAAGCTAAGAACCGACAGAAGAATGTACATTTACAGTTCCAATCCTAATTAGCATTTTTTTAACTCACTTTTTATGTCTACCACCACGTTATTCCTTTCTCCTACAGCGTCTATTGTAGTCAATTATGCAAATGAGGCAATGGTGTCATCTACCAACTTCTAGCAACTTTTAGCTACTTTCCTAGAAGAGATACACCCTGAGAACACGGATGCAGAGGATGAGACAGAAGAGCCAGCAGAGAAAACGATGATGATTTTCATTTCTAATTTCTAGTGAATTAAGACTTGCATTAGAAGGCTGCTGGAGGTGAGGACATCAGTCTTAAGGTACAAATCAATGTTAAAACAGGCCAAATCGGTGTTAAAAAAGGCAATTTTTTTTCAAATGCATCATGCCATTAAAGTCTCACTCTTGTAATTTTCTGAAACTTGGCGACTTGGTCTGCTAATTGGCTGCATGTGACTCAGAGTGAATGAGGTTTAGAAATATTGAAGGAAAACTACAGAGGTTATTGTGTCTTTATTACCAAAGCTTTATTTGACACTGAATTTAGGTGACTGAATTTTTGCGTTTGCATTTCGTGAACTACATTTTTTTTTCACATACAATTATGCTGACAATTGGATAAAAACATTGTGAGCGAAATGTGTGTTTAAAAAATCAATTTGTTCAAATTCAGTGTTTTAGTTTATACAATTCATTGCATAAATATGTGTTAAATATTAGGAAATTATATGCTTGTTTTACTAGAACAGTGATTCTCAAAGTGGGGTATGTGTACCTCCATCTCGTGGTATGCCAAATATGTGATTTATTATTTAAGAACATTGTTTTATTTTCTTATATTTAAACACAATGTTACTGTTCAAACTATACTTTTTGAGTAAAACATCTGCCTTGTTTTTAATGAATACTTATGCCTCCT
>NC_084756.1:31578599-31661099 GCF_033978785.1 Entelurus aequoreus | reverse complement strand
TTCTATTGTGGATCACGGATTTGTATTTTAAACCACCTCGGATACTATATCCTCTTGAAAATGAGAGTCGAGAACGCGAAATGGACATTCACAGTGACTTTTATCTCCACAACAATACATCGGTGAAGCACTTTAGCTTCGGAGCTAACGTGATAGCATCGTGCTTAACTGCGGATAGAAACAGAAGAAACATTCCCCTGCTGACTGGAAGGATAGACAGAAAATCAACAATACTATTATTACTTCTACTATCAGGAGACACCGAACCAAACCCTGGACCTGTAACCACACGGTTAATGCTGTCCAGCCTGGCGAAGCCTAGCAGTGCTGTTGCTATTGACGTCATTGAAGCTAACTTAGCTACGGGACCTCGACAGAGCTATGCTAAAAACATTAGCTCTCCACCTACGCCAGCCCTCATCTGCTCATCACGACCCTTGCTCACCTGCATTCCAGCGATCGACGGCACGACGAAGGACTTCACCCGATCATCGGTGCGGTCGGCAGCTAGCGTCGGATAGCGCGTCTGCTATCCAACTCAAAGTCCTCCTGGTTGTGTTGCTGTAGCCAGCCGCTAATACACCGATCCCACCTACAGCTTTCTTCTTTGCTGTCTCCATTGTTCATTAAACAAATTGCAAAAGATTCACCAACACAGATGTCCAGAATACTGTGGAATTACAGTATGTGGTGAAAACAGACGACTTAAGCTGGCCACTGTGCTATTCCAAAATGTCTGCTTCAACCCGTGACGTCACGCGCAAACGTCATCATACCGAGACGTTTTCAGCCGGATCTTTCCCGGGAAATTTTAAATTGCACTTTATAAGTTAACCCGGCCGTATTGGCATGTGTTGCAATGTTAAGATTTCATCATTGATATATAAACTACCAGACTGCGTGGTCGGTAGTAGTGGCTTTCAGTAGGCCTTTAATGGATTAAGATCCCACAGTGCTCGCAATGTCCCCTTGTTCAAGAAGACACATGTCTGAAGTTTGACAATCAATACCTAAATTGCTGCAACAAGGAGAATATAATGTGGTCACATGAGACCAAAATTGAGTTTTTTGGCATCAAATTGACTAAACGTGTGTCTTTGCGGAGAAATGCTCAAAATGAGCCCAACAACATCAGCATTCCTACTGTCAAACGTGCTGGTGGAAACACAAACATTCAGCCTTGGGGTTGTTTCTCTCACCAAAATCCTGGTGAAACCCTGGTGACTGCTTAGAAGAAAAGTCTGATTTCTGTGCTTGCAAACGTGGTTTTCTATGACATTTTATAACCTTTTAATGTAATGTTGATTTTTCAGGATTTTATTTTACATTCTGTCTCTCTCTGTGACAATAAAACAGCCATAATAATTCTGGACTGTTCACTAAGCGGGAAAACTTACAATATCAACAAATACTTATTTTCCCACTGTACAGGTTCACTGCTTTGTCGTATTTTCAAAACTGGTGGATATATTTCTCTTGGTTCGATCCAGAGCCCTTATGGCTTTGAGTGATATACAAGATACTTTAAAGGGGAACTGCACTATAAAAAAAATATTTCCTATGATTTACAATCTTTATTTGGGCCAAGAACATATATGTCTTTCTTTTTCAATGTATTCTAATTGGTAAAACAAAAACCGCATATACGAGGTGCGCCCATGAAGCCCTATAAAAGACAGGCAAAAAACTGCCAACAATACTCATTTACATCTCGTGACCTGAATATTAACCTAGTTATAGCGATATATTATTATAAACTATAACAGAGACAAACTATTTTTAGCAGCACTGTGATCACAGAGCGCTAACTAGCTTATCGACATATTGAGCCGATGAGCTGTTGCATCGCCTCTGAGTTGGTAAAAGTTAATTACAGATAATAAACATGCCTCTCACCTTGATAGTAGAAAGATGTGGCTATAAACCGAAAAGTTGGTCAACATTGACGTTCAAATTAGACCCTAAGATGGATTGAGAGACACAAAAAGACGCTCGTTTGCGGCCATCTTTGTATTTATTTTTAACTTGATTATGATTAATTCTTCAACAAACGGGAAGACATAAACATCCCATCAATCGGCATCCCTATGAGAGCAGACATTGTGCTGTAAGTGATTGTTCTTAATTTGTATATCTTGTTCAGCACTTAGCATAATCCTTAGTCTTTCACTAAAGATGGATCTGTTTAACACAAAGCTTCTAAAGCTTGTAGATAATCCTCCTTATACTCAGGCTCAAAAAAGATAAGGTTCTGGATTTTTTTTTTTTTAAAGTAATCGTTGCTGTCTCTCATGAAGTCTGTCATGATTAGTAGTAGTTGTTGTTCAAGGGAAAAACCAACGTTGTGATGCGTCTGTGAAATTAATGCAGCGCCATATGCTTAAAAGGCTAAAGTATCTAAAACTATTTCTATTTTACACAAAGTGAAGGAATTTGTAAATCAAAAAGCATTGTATATTTTGTATAATTCACTGATTTTTCCATATCTAACATATTGTATTGAAGTGTGTGGAGTAGTGCCTGTAAAACATATTTAAATCCAATCTTCCTTCTACAGAAAAGAGCCGTAAGAATCATGAGTGGAAATACATACAGAGAACCCACAAACCCAATACTCAAACAGTTAAATTCAATTTGTAGATTACAATATTTTGAAAATGATGTTCAAATTCTTCCAATCAATATTCAAAACAGATTTGTTAAAAGAGACAGAAATTATAATCTAAAACGAACTGAAATCTTTAATAAATAGAGATTTAGAACAGGGATGAAGGAAACAAGTAGGGCTGCAACTAACAACTAATTTGATAGTCGATTAATCTGTCGATTATTACTTTGATTAATCGATTAATAATCGAATAAAATAGACAAACTACATTTCTATCCTTTCCAGTATTTTATTGAAAAAAACCAGCATACTGGCACCATACTTATTTTGATTATTGTTTCTCAGCTGTTTATAAATGTTGCAGTTTATAAATAAAGGTTTACAAAAAATAACAATTTAAAAAATAACAATTAAATTTGCCTCTGCGCATAGCATAGATCTGACTAAATTAATCGCCAACTATTTTTATAATCGATTTTAATCGATTTAATCAATTAGTTGTTGCAGCCCTAGAAACAAGTATATTAATCAAAGGTGTTAGTTTATGGAACAATCTTGACAGTGAAATAAAACATTCTAAATCTTTTGCTGTATTAAAAATTTTTAAAAATCATGATGAAAATATATGATTTGGTGTAAATTATTGTTTCTATGTTTACTTATGTTTTTGTATAAAATATTTATATATATATATATATATATATATATATATATATATATATATATATATATATATATATATATATATATATATATATATATATATATATATATATATATATATATATATATATATACACATACATATAATGTCTTCTGAGTTGAACAACAAATGTAACTGTATGAATGGGGGCAGATATAAGTTTTACTTATTTCTGCTCCTTTTGGTTCATTATTTATTTTAAATATTATGTTGATTGTTTTTGGTTTGACCTTAAATGAATGAAATAAAACAAACAGTGTGTATAAAAAATGTTGATGGAGACTTTTGGATGTTTTTTTTAGAGCGCCTAATAGGCAGAATAGAGCACCTCCCATTGGCCCCTTTTGTTTGTTTACTTTTGCTCATGTTTATTTACAGGTTAGAATACATAAAACGTGTGCTTGTATCACATAAGGATTGTAAAGAATGTGCAGTCGCCCTTTAACTACAGTACTACATCCATAGAATCCAAACAGGTTTACAAGCCTTTAGCTAGTAAAGTATTCTGCATTTGCGATGATTTATTTGCAACATTTTGCATTCTTTTTCTGATCGTATCTATATTTCCAGCCTTCCGGATAATCCCTTACCCACTAGAGAAGGGTCACCTGTTCTACCCTTACCCAGGATGCACAGAAACAGCAGATCGAGAGCTGCTACCATGTAAGCGGAAGCTCCAAACCACCATTCAACCTTCTTTCGACTTGATAGACTTCTCCTCATGAACCCGTCTTGTCAACCAGCTTTCCACGAGGTGTCGGTGTACCCAAAGAAAGAGCTTCCTTTCTTCATCCTCTTCACCGCAGGCCTTTGCTCTTTCACCGCCATGCTGGCCATGCTCACACATCAGTTCCCAGAGCTCATGGGTGTCTTCGCCAAAGCGGTAAGTGTCTTCTGAGCACTTCACTCTTATTTTTCTTTTTTTTTTTTTATCCTTAAAAGGCTCCTTGAGAGCTATCTCTGCTTGACCCTCATTTTATGAGTTTAAATAATCTTATTTGTAACGTGAGCCTCGTGCAGTAATTACTGCCTTCCACTACTGTCAGCAACAGTGGAGGCTCATGGGAGACGTCGGCCCGTAAAGTGTTAACGTGCTCCCGCCAAAACAAGCTTAAGTCCAGTGGAAGGTATCAGTAACCACAATAGCAAACAAAGCACCGTAGCGCAGGCTCGAGCCTCTAAAAGCAGGATGACTTCCGTGCGCTATTTATTTGCAGCAAAGGTGTTGTTTGGCGGCCGCGTTACTTCACGCCACGTTTATAGCCGCCGTGTTTATTAGTCAGTCTTCGCCTCATTGACGCGAGGCTTGTCGCTGAGAACATCGAGTACTCTTCCTTTTTTGTTTTGAGAAAGATAGGGCGCAGATGGGATTTCAAGTTTGGAAAGCTGACTTTGTGTAAATGTTCAGACGGAGTACATGGAGGGGGGATCGCGAGGTCTCGTCTGCCGTTTTGAAGGAAAACACATTTTTCTGAAGCTCCTGCTCTTGACAAGATCATCTAAGTGGTGCAGGAGTGCAAATATATTGTCATAAAATGTTCCATATCTTTATGGCCAGTAACAGCAGTTCAATAACAGCCTACTTTCTATATTTATAACTTGCTGCTTAAACATAAAGTATAGAAACCAAACTACTTTCTAACACTGTGGTTTCTATCGATAAGACTATTTTATTCCCCAACAACAGCATGAAGCAAGTTTCTGTAAGATTTTAACATTGTTTTGCCCAAAGTACACTGGATTTTTCTATTTAGAACATGTTCACGTTTCCAGTACAGTACCAGTCCAAAGTTTGGGTACACTTTTACATTCTATTTGAGAAAGTGTCTCCAAACGTTTGATTGGCACAGTATTTATAACAGTACTATGTTTATAAACAGTATATCGACAGGCTAGAAATTGCCCTCTAGTATACAACGCTGAATTAAAGACAATTTTTAAAGAGAAATACACTTTTTTTAGGAATTTTGCCAATCGTTCACAATCCTTATGAGAGACAAGAACACACGTCGTCTTTTTTTTTAGGATTCTAAACATGATAAAAACATGCAATATGCGGCTACCGTATTTTTCGGACTATAAGTCGCAGTTTTTTTCATAGTTTGGTTGGGGGTGCTACTTATACTCAGGAGCCACTTATGTGTGAAATGATTAACACATTACCGTAAAATATCAAATAATATTATTTAGCTCATTCACGTAAGAGACTACCGGTAGACGTATATGATTTCATGGGATTTAGCGATTAGGAGTGACAGATTGTTTGGTAAACGTATAGCATGTTCTATATGTTATAGTTATTTGAATGACTCTTACCATAATATGTTACGTTAACATACAAGGCACGTTCTCAGTTGGTTATTTATGCCTCATATAACGTACACTTATTCAGCCTGTTGTTCACTATTCTTTATTTATTTTAAATTGCCTTTCAAATGTCTATTCTTGGTGTTGGGTTTTATCAAATAAATTTCCCCTAAAAATGCGACTTATACTCCAGTGCGACTTATATATGTTTTTTCCCTTCTTTAGTATGCATTTTCGGCCGGTGCGACTTATACTTCGGAGCAACTTATACTCCGAAAAATACGGTAATTAGAGTCCAGAAACACATGTGAGTGGGTTCTAATTTTGTGTGTTCTAATCATGGCAAATTTGGTAACAGACGATGAAGACGGCAATCTTTAAAAAAAAATAGGATTTACAACCTTATCTTTTTTTAAGCTGAATATGAACTACCGGTTATAGAAGCGGGCACAAGAGACTGAGGTCGGCGTGACTTGACGGTTTGAATGTTGAACTTTGGAGCCAAGCTATGCTGACATAAATGGCATGCTTACCCAAAATCAACTGGGAAAAAAAACCTCACCAGTCCATCGAGTAAGTCACTATAATATTGATCATTATGCTTGCTAATACAACTACAGTACATGGTCGAGCTAGATGTGTAAAACACAAAACATAAAATGTGGGCTAATTAATACTTTACAGATACTGTAATATGATTGTTCATGTTTTTCAGTCTGTAAGATTGGTGTCCTATCACATTGTGTTGTGCATTACAAACTCAAAAGCCATTGAGCTGTTGACACAGTAGCTAGCTTACGGCTAATGCCGTCGCAAGGCGATGTGTCACTACGCTAAAAAAACAGTTCCCTTAGTGTTAGCTCTTACAATAACAATGTTGCTACGGCTTGGTTATTATACAGGTTACATAATGTAAATTAAGTTGGCGTTTTTAAAAGTGATTTAGAGGCAGAATGGATTGCTCCAATTAGCTGCATTGCAACCCACCTAGAACAAGCCGATTATTACAAATAGGAATGCAAAAAAAAAAAAAACTTTTTGTCTTCTTGTCTCTCATAAGGATTGTGAATGATAGGCAAAATTGTAAAAAATGGTGCAGTAAGGAAAACATTTCTTCTAAAGTCACATGATTAAGATATGTACACAGGAGGTTACATAAAAATAAGTAGACACACATTTAAAACACTTAGAAAAAATGTTGTTCAGTTGTTAATTTATTTTTACTCTTGTGTGACAGTTCAAAATGTTGGGATAGGTAGGCTTGGCCTATAATCAATAGGTCAATTAATTGAACGATAAATTAAAAATATTGCCACGTTCGTGTGTGTTTGATTTCTTCGTCTCTTGCTTTCAAACGCGGTGCAAGAGGTTTCACTCTGTGCATTGCTCTCAGCACCTGAGTTCGTTAAAGGACAGGATTGAATGGAGGGAGTAAACCCTCTTGTCAGTCATCTAATATCTTTGTCTCTGTGCGTGGCCTGCTAGCGAAGCCGAAATTCCTGTTGTGGGAATATTTTGGCCTCAAACTAAATGAGCAAAATTACACTATAAAACGAGCCAATGTGCTGAATATTTATTAGTTGACCCGATTCAGTTTTTCCAACTGGGGAAAAAACTGCACTTCAAGATGTTCAATACTGAATGGCAATTTTTGCTGACAGAGATTTAGTCCATTTTTTTGTTTACTTATTTAAGATAATCAAAAAGTCTTGACTTTCCTATTACAATGGTAAAAATGATAGTAATAATCATGTTTGAAAGGCTCATCCATTTTTATTTTGTAATCTTTTTTAACCGTAACTTCCGTGTTATAAAGCGCACCTGCTTATCAGCCACGCCCACCTAATTTTTGGAAGATTTGTTTTACTTTATACATATATTGGCCACAACCACTTATTAGACAAAGAACAGTGGACACATTAAAAAAGTGCTTGTGTTCATTCACAAATTTAACAAAAGACGGTGTCTGTAACACGCTCTTTTGGTGTGTTTGTGCGGGAAAAATTAGCTGTAACATTGCATAAAGCACAGGGTTCAAAACGGGGGAAAAGTACCGATATATAGACTGAAAATTACGGTATTATGTTGGTGCTTAATTTGGTCCTACAATAATGCTGACAGTAATGTTGTTTATCGGCAATAATTTGTGGACAATATATCATCCAGCAAAATGTGTTATCGGTAAGGTGTGGCACATCATACATTCCGCATTTGGACAAATGTTAAAAGTTCAAATGTATTCTTTCTAAGTGTTATTTGTTGCAGTGTTTAAATGATTTTTACACTTTTAAGATGGTTTAAAAAGAAATGCACAGTTAATCAAGGTTGCATGGTGGCAACAGTTTGACCCTGCAACAGATTTTTGCCATTTCCATTTTTTCCTATGAGAATATTAGATCAAAATATGAAAAGAGAATAGTAGACTAGCACACTGAAACAGATTGGGACCAACAATAGAGGTTTCACTGTATTACCTTCTTAAGGTTTAACAATTGTATGATATTTGGTCACTGGAACAGATTATTTCCTTTCCTATTATTTCCTGTGAGAATTTTTAGTAAAAAAAAAATGGGACAGATTGGGGTAGACATTTGAAGTTTCACTATATCTCTTTGTTGAGGTTTATCAAATAAGTGATATTTAAAATATATGGCCAGGGGCAGACTGTATTTACCAACTTTTATGCTTTGATCCACTGTCATATTTGAATGCATGATATAATGCATGATAATTGTGGTGGTTACAACTAGGGATGTTCCGATCACGTTTTTTTTTTGCTGCCGACACTGAAAGTGAGATTTGCGAATACCAATACGGATCACATGTATTAACTGTAAATGTTACCATTTACATATGAGGAGTTCTATTGGCGGTAACAATATCAACTAGGGATGTCCGATAATGGCTTTTTGCCGATATCCCGATATTGTCCAACTCTTTAATTACCGATACCGATATCAACCGATATATGCAGTCGTGGAATTAACACATTATTATGCCTAATTTGGACAACCATGTATGGTGAAGATAAGGTACTTTTAAAAAATAAATAAATAAAATAAGATAACTAAATTAAAAACATTTTCTTGAATAAAAAAGAAAGTAAAACAATATAAAAACAGTTACATAGAAAGTAGCAATTAATGAAAATGAGTAAAATTAACTGTTAAAGGTTAGTACTATTAGTGGACCAGCAGCACGCACAATCATGTGTGCTTACAGACTGTATCCCTTGCAGACTGTATTGATATATATTGATATATAATGTAGGAACCAGAATATTGATAACAGAAAGAAATGGGGGGAGGGAGGTTTTTTGGGTTGGTGCACTAATTTTAAGTGTATCTTGTGTTTTTTATGTTGATTTAATTAAAAAAACAAAAACAAAACAAAAAAAAAGATACAGATAATAAAAAAAACGATACCGTCCCTAATATCAACACAATATTTAAACACGTTCCTTATAACATATTTATTTATTTATATATGCACCTTATTGCTTTTTTATCCTGCACTACCATGAGCTAATGTAACGAAAGTTCGTTCTTATCTGTACTGTAAAGTTCAAATTTGAATAACAATAAAAAAGGAAGTCTTAAAAAAAAAAAAAGAAGTCTTATTCTGTTTTATTCGATACAATTGTTTGAGAAAACAAAGTCAATAGTACACGATAACTAAACAAAATAAAAATAAACTTCTATCTACTACTCATTTAAATATTTAGTTATTTGCCCTCAAAGTCTTCGTGTGTCCAGGTAATTTATAAACATTAATAACAATAACAAAAATATTAGGAAAATAAAAATATCGACCTAATGCCTGTAGTATTGATCATATAGTGATACTACTACTCTTGGTATTGACACCACCATATATAGACTAAACTAAGAATACTAAAAAATGCAGTTTATTTGCCGTAATGGATGCGATTATTATTAACTTGGTAAGGCGGGAGATACATAATTACCGTATTTTCCGGATTATAGAGCGCATCAGGACATAAACCGCACCCACTAAGAAAACATTTTCCATATTTTAGCCACATTGTACTCTACGCCACAGATATACTGTTTACGCTGTGAAATTAGTTATTTACAGACAAATATTTTGTTAATGTTTATTTACATACCTTAATTGTTTCCAAACGGTGTCTGTAACACAGCAGTAAAACTGCCGATCAAACACAACAGAAGTCATCGTAGCTGTGGAAGCTAGCCCTCCAATTAGCTAAACAGACTCAATAACGCCACAGTGACATTTTGGTGAGTTAACTGAGGAATTTGTGAAACTGAAACTGAAAAGTTAATAATACTAACACAGACACTTGTAAAGGTGTTAGCATATTAGCTAATGCTAACGGCGCTAGCTTGTTTACATTACGATAGCATGGACAACTATGCATGAAAACACTCCTACAGACATCACACATGGGACGGTTTGGTAAGTACGAATTGTTTTAGTCAAATTGTGAAACTTACAAACGTTGCTTGGAGTGATGAATGAAGAATCCTTTCGAGCAGAAACGCTACGTACGGTTATTACTTCCGGTGAGGCAAAACAGTCCAAAAGATGGCGCCATAGCACAAACAATAGCACAACATTACAGACCTCTGCTTAAGTTTGATGAAAACTATTGACCACAAAATATTATGGCAATTAGGAAAAAGAAAAAAACATACATTTGTTGCACCGTTGTTTTAGCCGCAGGGTGCAAAGTGTAGGGAAAAATAGCAGCTTATAGTCCGGAAATTATGGTAGCTGCTTACAGATATTGATTAGCAATGGTGATCACATACACTACCGTTCAAAAGTTTCCTTATTTTTCAATGAAGATAACTTTAAACTAGTCTTAACTTTAAACACATACACTCTATACATTGCTAATGTGGTAAATGACTATTCTAGCTGCAAATGTCTGCTTTTTGGTGCAATATCTACATAGGTGTATAGAGGCCCATTTCCAGCAACTATCACTCCAGTGTTCTAATGGTACAATGTGTTTGCTCATTGGCTCAGAAGGCTAATTGATGATTAGAAAACCCTTGTGCAATCATGTTCACACATCTGAAAACAGTTTAGCTCATTACAGAAGCTACAAAACTGACCTTCCTTTGAGCAGATTGAGTTTCTGGAGCATCACATTTGTGGGGTCAATTAAACGCTCAAAATGGCCAGAAAAAGAGAACTTTCATCTGAAACGCGACAGTCTATTCTTGTTCTTAGAAATGAAGGCTATTCCACAAAATTGTTTGGGTGACCCCAAACTTTTGAACGGTAGTGTACTTTTCCACGATCGATCGGCACATCACTAGTTACGACCATACTACTTCCGATCTCGTCGAGTTTATAAAGTGAATGTTTGTCACTTGAAGAAACCCAAGATGTTGATAAAAGTTATAGTGGCACTCAGCATCCCTCTATTTTCAGTTTTTCAGCACACTCTTCGCACCGCTGGGCTTTTTCGCAGACAAGATGGAAAGCTTCATGCCGTCCAGTTTCTGGCACCAACTGACTCGGATCTGACCCCAACACACACACACACACACACACTTACACACATGCGTGGAGCTCTTCTGTCCTCAGCATTACTGTCTGCGTGCTGCATTGTTACTGATTACATTGGCTCGAGTCGTATCAACACAGCGGCAGTACCACTCTTAGAAAGACGCCTGTCCTCTTTCCAAGAAGTCCGTTAGTGAATGTGCAGCATCCTCATGTATTTGTCATGAGGAAAGGAAGGGTTCAGATGGTTTTTGGACACATTTTTGGACAAAACAAACCTTTTGCTCTGGCTGGTCGTGTCTAATAGAGCAGTTGATATAAAAAAAAATACCACCTCAGAAAAAAACGTGGCTCTCCAAGTACCACCATAATGACCAACATTGAAATACAGTAGCTTAGTAGACCTAAGTATTCATTAAAACCAAGTGAAATGTTTTATTTAACAAGTAATATTTGTGGCCACTGTAACAATACACACAGTCTGAACAGTAACACTGTGTTTGAATATAGGAAATACTTTAAATCAAGTGATTATTTGGCGTAGCACAGTTTGAGAATGACTGTTGGAGTATATCGCAGCGTGATGTGCTCGTGACAATGCAGCGATATTCAATTCATCACACACGCGTCCAAGAATGTGCGTTAACCACTTCATACATGATTGCTTAAAATGTGATTAAGTGCCTTTTTATTCTCATCCTAACTTTGGCATTTACCCATTTTTCGGATTCTAATTGATTGTACCTAACTCAATAACAGTGGTGAACGACGCTACCAGCAGACAAAAAAACAACGCTCCACCGTAACGTGTTGTTATGGTGTACAGTTTAAATTTGGTGGTATGAAATATCCAAATAAATAACAGAGTACATGCTGAAGACAGGAGACTGGGCCAACTGGCATGTTTGAAAGCGCTTGGGAAAAAAAAATAGACAATAAAATGACTCCTGTGAAA
This sequence comes from Entelurus aequoreus, assembly GCF_033978785.1. Taxonomy (NCBI): domain Eukaryota; kingdom Metazoa; phylum Chordata; class Actinopteri; order Syngnathiformes; family Syngnathidae; genus Entelurus; species Entelurus aequoreus. Next base: position 31,649,024 of record NC_084756.1, on the reverse strand, counting down.
GTCCAATATTTGTTTGGGGTTTTTCTGTAGTGGCGTGCTTCTTTTTTCTTTGTTTTAAATCCACATTTGTTGAGTTTGCAATGGAAACGCTTAGACTAGCAGCGAGTGTGTGGATGTCATATATAGGGATGATGTTCGAAACCGGTTCTCCCGGTGGTTCGATAAGAAAAGAACCAATTCCATGGACTCAAATCCCTTTTTGAGAACCGGTTCCCGTTATCGAGGCCACTATAGTAAAGGAAAAGAGTTGGTTCTTTTTTCGAATCCCTCTGAACGAATCCCGTCCCACAGGAAATGCCCTGTGGAACATCACAGGAAATTACATAGCTCAGTCATTCGGCGGCAGATACAGAAAGCAGCAAACATAATGGACCGGAAAAAACGCCTCAAGGCATGGCTTCATTTTACAAAAAAATACGACGAGGAAACGGCAATATGCAATTATTGCCAGGCTTCGCTCTCATGTAAGGGGGGGAAGTACAACAAACATGTTGAAACATGTTCAGGTCACACATAACCTGAACGTTCAAGAACCGTGTTGTGTCTTCGACACGTGGAGAAGCAGCGACAGAGATGACGAAGCATGCCCCTCTTCATCTGCTTCAACCTGCAGCCCCAGTTCCGGTGAGTAACTAACGTTAACTGTTGTCGGTTAATTTCCATATCTGCTCACTTGTAGCGTTTAGGCTAAAATAAGGTTACCTCTTATGTCAACCAGGACTGCAGAATTGTTGATTGATGACTGTGGCGTTCTTAGTGTCATAGTGTGTGTAGTTAGTATGTTCCAATAGCAGCAGAAGTGCACTTTTTGGAGAGCTGTATTATTTTAAGTTTTTTGCCCAAGGGACTGATTTTATTTAACACTATACTATTATTTATACACCTATTATGATCACAGAGACAGGTTGTTTTTGTGTTACTGTATATATTTGTTTTTCTGAAAAATCCCACTTAATATACTTTGGGTAACAACAGTCAATATTTATTTATTTTATTTTGCTTTTTAGGGGGGTAACAATAGTCAATATTTATATTCTTATTTTATTTCATTTTTTTCTTATAAAATAAAAGTGAGCTTTTGTTAAACCAAATGTTGTGTGTTTTTTTCCATATACAACAACCTATCTGGATTCGATAAGAGAATCGACAAAGAATCGGTCCGATAAGAGGATTCGATAATGGGCTGGAACTCGATAATTTCTTATCAAACATCATCCCTAGTCATATATGACATGCAACAACGTTCGCATCCCTAACATAGCTTCGTGGGCTTAAGTGCTAACATTTGGCCTACAGTCACATTTTACAACAGTATGCTAGGTTAGCCTATTTCCCCAAGAAAAACAAAATTATCAAACCTACAGTTCCAAGATTTATTTTAAAATGTGTAGCGAAGCCTCTTTTTTCTTTTTTTTTTTTTTTTTTTCTTTTTTTTATGACAAAGCTGTCTAGTGTTAAATTGTCATCTAATCTTTTTCCTCCATGACATCATAAAAAAAATAAAGTGACCGTTTGACCACCTCTTCAAACGTGTGGCAAAAAGCAGAGAGGTGAGTTTTATCATGTCCGATGCTTATAAACCGGTTTTAAAGACGCAAAGTACTCTTAATACATCATAAAAAGTTACTTTTGCAAAATAGTCTGTCATTCCAGGATTTTGCAGGCTATATATGTGATTGTTGCAGCCAATAATGCCAGATCTGCAGCTTTTCCAGAAAGTTGTGACACATTTAGGCTTATTTTCTTCAATAGCATTGAATCAACTTGTGATTTTATGAATTGGTTATTGGTGTTTTAAGTTTTCCTTTAAACCTTTAATTAAAATTCAAATGTTTTTTTCTTTAGAAACAAGTCCTCTTTTTCCATACAAATTCAAAAGCGCTGACCACTTTTATGCCTTTGCTAGATTATGGAGACTTTCTTTTTATTAATGCACCTGACACATACTTGAAAAAACTGAATACTGTATATCACTGTTTTATTACTGGTTGTCAATCCTGTCCACCATTTCACTTTGTATGCAAAGGCAAACTGTCCATCTTTGTCAGTCTGCGGATTTTCTCGATAGATGTTTTTTTTATATAAATCACTTCTTAGTCTGGTTCCCCCTTATTTATGTTCTTTTATGTGTAGAGACTTCAGTCGCTACAGTTTGAGGTCACAGGACATGTTTGGCATGTTTCTACCTAAAGCCAACACAAGTCTTGGTAAAAAAAAAAAGCCCTCAGATTTGCAGCTCCATGGTCATGGAATAGTTTACAAAAGGATCTGAGGCTACCAGAACGGATTACTTTGGGGGGATTTCAGGCCATTTTAAAGGATAAAGCAACTATTTATATTGGGCACTGTACTTGTTTTTGAATTTGTTCTTATTGAAACATTTTATTTTTAACCTATTGCATGTTTTTATGTTTGTGTTGTAAGTCATTTTTATTATAACTATAGTGTGTGGCTGCTTCTGTTTTTTTGTTGCTCTATGTATTTATGAAACCCGTTTTTGCTGCCGTCTTGGCATGCAGGTCACTCTTGCAAAAGAGATTTTAATCTCGATGAGTTTTACCTGGTTAAATAAAGGAAAGTAAAAATGAACTAACCTCGAAAGCACAGGATTTCAACAGAAATTTGAAAACAAATACTGTACTGATGTTTTAAATTAAAATTACAATAGAATAAAAGCACATTCTCAGAGCTGTGAAATTACTGTACTATTTAAAAAAATATTAATAATAATTATAGTCATAGGAAGAAACTGCGCCAAAAAATTCATTGTTCTTTGTTTGCTCTGTCGTCCGCAAGTTGCAGACATTCTCAGTGTATGTTTTACGCTTGAAAAGTGTATTTTAAACATTTATGCTCCAACACATTTACTCTCGCACATTAAGAGCATTTGTCAACATTTTAGAGCGATCTATAGCGGTAATTTGTGTTTGTAAATGAGAGACAATAGGAGATTTTTATCACACTTCAAAATCTTTAAAGGCCTACTGAAATGAATTTTTAAAAATTTAAACGGGGATAGCAGATCCATTCTATGTGTCATACTTGATCATTTTAGCGACGAAGGACTTCACCCGATCATCCGTGCGGTCGGCGGCTAGCGTCGGATAGCGCGTCTGCTATCCAAGTCAAAGTCCTCCTGCTTGTGTTGCTCTAGCCGGCCGCTAATACACCGATCCCACCTACAACTTTCTTCTTTGCGGTCTTCATTGTTTATTAAACAAATTGCAAAAGATTCACCAACACAGATGTCCACAATACTGTGGAATTTTGCGATGAAAACCGAGCTTTTTGTATTGGATTCAATGTGTCCGGATAATTCCGTTTCAACGATTGACGTCACGCGCATACGTCATCATACATAGACGTTTTCAACCGGAAGTTTCGCGGGAAGTTTAAAATTGCACTTTATAAGTTGCAATGTTAAGATTTCATCATTGATATATAAACTATCAGACTGCGTGGTCGGTAGTAGTGGCTTTCAGTAGGCCTTTAAGATGTAAATGCTGCTTTGTGGTAGGTCAGCATTGAAAAAAATGTATCTGTTCTTATATACACTAGTGTTGCTATATTGTTACATTTTGCTGTTCCTGCTTTGTCTACACAAGAAACAAACCTAGGTTTTGATTAGACTGTTGACGTGCGTGTTTGAGCGCCGTCCAAAGAAAAAATAGATTGGCGAAAATGATGCTGATTGCCCAAAATGTGCCGGGCAGTTGGGGGCTTTGGACAAAGTCGCCATACTTTGCGGGGATTGGTTGAATTTGTAATGATTGTTGACATCGCAAAATCCTGGAGGGACTGAATACTTACTTTACGTACTTACGCCGACCGCCCAACTAAAGTCATCCCACTCTTGGGCCAACTTCCCAGCTCTCCCAATGTATGGCCAGACCTCTTGCTGTGCCAGCTGTTCCTTGATCTGCCCCTCCTCCTTTACCTTGTGGATTCCAAAAGAGGGCAGGTCTTGCTGTGTTGGATGTAGGCCTGCAACCTATCTCTAGTGTCTTTGAGGATCTCTTCCTTCGCAGGCTGCTGTCTTGTTTTGCTCCAAATGATTAACAATGATGGTGTTTGCCCAGCGTAACCTACAGATTTGTCTGAGACTGGTGTTGTTGATGAAGGACTGAAATGTCTTCATAATGTTGACCATTGTTCTCCAGGAGCCTCATGTAACAACAGTTGTGTGGCGTTCCTACTAAAAATAGACGTACGTTCAAATCCAGAAAAGTACGCACGCCAGTAAATATTCAGATGTATCAAAGTGTGCGCACGCACAAAGCCTTAGGGGAAGAGGAACACTTCACCTATCTGGTCAGCGTAATCCATTAGCAGAGAGGAACTTAAAGGCCTACTGAAATGCGATTTTCTTATTTAAACAGGGATTTTAGGTCCATTCTATGTGTCATACTTGATCATTTCGCGATATTGCCATATTTTTGCTGCAAGGATTTAGTAGAGAACATCGACGATAAAGTTCGCAACTTTTGGTCGCTGATTAAAAAAGCCTTGCCTGTACCGGAAGTAGCGTGACGTCACAGGTTGTGGAGCTCCTCACATCTGCACATTGTTTACAATCATGGCCACCAGCAGCGAGAGCGATTCGGACTGAGAAAGCGACGATTTCCCCATTAGTTTGAGCGAGGATGAAAGATTCGTGGATGAGGAAAGTGAGAGTGAAGGACTAGAGGGCAGTGGAAGCGATTCAGATAGGGAAGATGCTGTGAGAGGCGGGTGGGACCTGATATTCAGCTAGGAATGACTAAAACAGTAAATAAACACAAGACATATATATACTCTATTAGCCACAACACAACCAGGCTTATATTTAATATGCCACAAATTAATCCCGCATAACAAACACCTCCCCCCTCCCGTCCATATAACCCACCAATACAACTCAAACACCCGCACAACACACTCAATCCCACAGCCCAAAGTACCGTTCACCTCCCCAAAGGTCATACAGCACATATATTTCCCCAAAGTTACGTACGTGACATGCACATAGCGGTACGCACGTACGGGCAAGCGATCAAATGTTTGGAAGCCGCAGCTGCATACTCACGGTACCGCGTCTGCGTATCCAACTCAAAGTCCTCCTGGTAAGAGTCTCTGTTGTCCCAGTTCTCCACAGGTCAATGGTAAAGCTTGACTGTCATCTTTCGGGAATGTAAACAATGAAACACCGGCTACGTGTTCGTGTTGCTGCAGCCGGCCGAAATACACCGCTTCCCACCTACAGCTTTCTTCTTTGCTGTCTCCATTGCAAAAGATTCACCAACACAGATGTCCAGAATACTGTGGAATTTTGCGATGAAAACAGACGACTTAATAGCTGGCCACAATGCTGTCCCAAAATGTCCTCTACAATCCGTGACGTCACGCGCAAACGTCATCATACCGAGACGTTTTCAGCAGAATATTTCGTGCGAAATTTAAAATTGCACTTTAGTAATCTAACCCGGCCGTATTGGCATGTGTTGCAATGTTAAGATTTCATCATTGATGTATAAACTATCAGACTGCGTGGTCGGTAGTAGTGGCTTTCAGTAGGCCTTTAATAGGGGAACATTAAAGAAAGTTCCCACTTTGACAATAATCCCCGAGTGTTTACACACAAACACTCACTCACAGGTTGAAAATCGGCGCTTCACACTAACAAAAAGTGTAGCAAGAAGTTTGTTTGAAAGCCAGCCGTCCTCTCACACGTCACGCAAAACACACACGGTGGCCTCCTGTGTGCTTGCAAGGATCAGCTCCAAGATTATTGGCTAAATATCACCTCCGCGCTCCGACTGCGTTCGAACCACGTCTGTTTAGTTTGACTTGGCTGGCTCAACTCACTAATTACGCTTTGCATGTGAGGCAACACGATATGTTCATTTTTCCTGCGTCACGATCTACATTTTTACCCCGTTGCAACAGCATATAGCTGACATTAATACAGTGCATGCATATGTTGTTCTTTTTCAAAAGTATCCACATGTAAAGTCAATAAACAGTATAGCTAATCTTAAATGAATGTCTTATCAGTCCATGACATCAACATATTTCCCAATTTACTCTATTTACTCTTCCAGTTTTAAGTATAGATATTTATCATTGGTTTTAGGCTCTTTGGACAAGTTGGAGGGGGGAATAAAACATGTTAATCAAAAAGTGACACGACACTAAATCTTTGCAATCCCGTTAAAACATTTTGTGGGGTTTGTTGCCTCATATGATGAAATATATGAAGGACGCTGAATTTCTTGGGATAGTTTTTATCGTTGTTAAACAAACCAATGACATCATTCACTCTTAACTTAAATCACTTGATGAGAAAAGGACAAATGTATTCATTAGTAGTTTGACACCCCTAAGTTAAGGGATTGAACAATGTTCCGAAACACAATTTTTGGGTTCCTCTGTATTTCAAATTAAAACACAAATTTAATTCTACCTCAAACGATGTACAAAACCAGTGAAGTTGGCACGTTGTGTAAATGGTAAATAAAAACAGAATACAATGATTTTCAAATCCTTTCCACCCTATATTCAATTGAATAGACTGCAAAGACGAGATACTTAACGTTCGAACTGGAAAACTTTTGTTATTTTTTGCAAATATTAGCTCATTTGGAATTTGATGCCTGCAACAAAAAAAGATGGCAAAAAAGACTGATAAAGTTGAGGAATGCACATCAAACACTTATTTGGAACTTCTCACAGGTGAACAGGCTAATTGGGAACAGGTGGGTGCCATGATTGGGTATAAAAGCAGCTTCCATGAAATGCTCAGTCATTCACAAACAAGGATGGGGCGAGGGTCACCACTTTGTGAACAAATGCGTGAGCAAATTGTCGAACAGTTTAAGAACATTTCTCAACCAGCTATTGCAAGGAATTTTAGGGATTTCACCATCTACGGTCCGTAATATCATCAAAAGGTTCAGAGAATCTGGAGAAATCACTGCACGTAAGCGATGATATTACGAACCTTCGATCCCACAGGCGGTACTGCATCAAAAAGTGACATCAGTGTGTAAAGGATATCACCACATGGGCTCAGGAACACTTCAGAAAACCACTGTCAGTAACTACAGTTTGTCGCTACATATGTAAGAGTCAAGTTAAAACTCTACTATGCAAAGCGAAAAGCCATTTATCAACAACACCCAGAAACGCCGCCGGCTTCGCTGGGCCCGAGCTCATCTGAGATGGACTGATGCAAAGTGGAAAAGTGTTCTGTGGTCTGACGAGTCCACATTTCAAATTGTTTTTGGAAACTGTGGACGTCGTGTCCTCCGGACCAAAGACGAATAGAACCATACGGATTGTTATAGGCGCAAAGTTCAAAAGCCAGCATCTGTGATGGTATGGGGGTGTATTAGTGCCCATGGCATGGGTAACTTACACATCTGTGAAGGCACCATTAATGCTAAAAGGTACCTACAGGTTTTGGAGCAACATATGTTGCCATCCAAACAACGTTATCATGGACGCCCCTGCTTATTTCAGCAAGACAATGCCAAGCCACGTGTTACAACAGTGTGGCTTCATAGTAAAAGAGTGCGGATACTAGATGGGCCTGCCTGTAGTCCAGACCTGTCTCCCATTGAAAATGTGTGGCGCATTATGAAGCCTAAAATAGCACAACGGAGACCCCCGGACTGTTGAACAACTTAAGCTGTACATCAAGCAAGAATGGGAAAGAATTCCACCTGAAAAGCTTCAAAAATTGGTCTCCTCAGTTCCCAAACATTTACTTAGTGTTGTTAAAAGGAAAGGCCATGTAACACAGTGGTAAAAAGTTAATGATTATCTGCAAAAAAAAACTACTTTCTCAGTTTGAACATTAAATATCTTGTCTTTGCAGTCTATTCAATTGAATATAAGTTGAAAAGCATTTGCAAATCATTGTATTCTGTTTTTATTTACAAATTACACAACGTGTCGACTTCACTGGTTTTGGGTTTTGTACTTCATCATTACCATTTAGCACAGATAGACGTGCAAACAGGAAACGAGGAACCAAAAGTGGAGTGCATCGTCTTGCAAATAAAGCATCTCGTTCATCTCTTATGCTATTAAGGACTACACCAACATTTCAGTTGACGTTGACCAATGTTCAGACTGTCGCTATGCAGCGTCTGTCCGTTGTGTCACTGGAAAAAAATCCCTGTAGTCACCTGACACTGAAGCAACTGAACCCGAGCTCGCCAGGCTACTGTAGCATTGTCTCGATCCCATTCATGATAGGAGTGACACAGGACGGATCAACAAGGTTTAATATAGAAGCAGGAAGGTATTTTCGGAGACCTGCTTTGCCAAGGTGAAAAGCTGAGCTATCTGCTGTACCAGAAAGGTTTGGAGACACGTTTAGGATGAGAAAAGGTCTCCAAATTGTGACTGGGACTGTAATTTTGTAATTCTGTAATTTCCCAAACAGTCGCAGTTTTAGCTCCTGGGTCTCGCTATTTACCAAAAGTCATGATTACTTGTGAAAATAAGCAGGAATATGAGGATTACTTTGATGTTGCCATGGAAGTAATTATTCAAGACAGTGCATGGTATGCTGCGTGCTGTTCGTACGCAACACTGAACTCGAGAACAAAAAACAACATTGGGATGTCCAAACTGGGTTAAAAAAAAATGTGTCCGAGGGCCGAAAGCCGACTGCTAAATAAATAAATTAAAAAATGTCTGTCAATTAGAAATATCAAGCAGGTAAAATGCGCTAAACATGAAGAAGGGTGTTTTGCATGTTCCCATCATGCATTAAATCGTTGTAATTGTGAATTATATGCCAGGAGAACAGTTCATTTCGGACTGCATTGTGCAGAGTGTGAAATTTGGTGGAGGAGGAATTATGGTGTGGGGTTGTTTTTCAGGAGTTGGGCTTGTGAAGGGAACTTTGAATGCTTCAGGATACCAAAACATTTTGGACAATTCCAAGCTCCCAACCTTGTGGGAACCGTTTGGAACGGGCCCCTTCCTCTTCCAACATGACTCTGCACCAGTGCACAAAGCAAGGTCCATAAAGACATGGACGACAGAGTCTGGTGTGGATGAACTTGACTGGCCTGCACAGAGTCCTGACCTGAACCCGATAGAACACCTTTGGGGTGGATTAGAACGGAGACTGAGAGCCAGGCCTTTTCGACCCACATCAGTGTGTGACCTCACCAAAATTGGTTGAAAATTCCTACAAACACACTCCGCAACCTTGTGGACAGCCTTCCCAGAAGAGTTGAAGCTGTAATAGCTGCTAAAAGGTGGACCGACATCATGTTAAACCCTATGGGTTAGGAATGGGATGGCACTTCAAGTTCATACGTGAGTCAAGGCAATGTAGTGTGTATCCGATTTATATTCACATGCAAAAGAGGCCAGGGTCGGTTATGAAAAATTCGGAATTGCACATGAATGGACATGAATAAATCAGATACAGGTGGTATATGGGGCGAAAAAATGGGAATTGACCTGCAGTGTAAACAAGGCAAAGGTTTTGAGCGGTCTTGAACAGAACCTTTCTGTGATTGGTTCTTTCCATCACCAGCGTCATGTTAAAGGCCTACTGAAAGCCACTACTAGCGACCACGCAGTCTGATAGTTTATATATCAATGATGACATCTTAACATTGCAACACATGCCAATACGGCCGGGTTAACTTATAAAGTGCAATTTTAAACTTCCCGCGAAACTTCCGGTTGAAAACCGGACGTCAATGGTTGAAACGGAAGTATTCGGACACATTGAATCCAATACAAAAAGCTCTGTTTTCATCGCAAAATTCCACAGTATTCTGGACATCTGTGTTGGTGAATCTTTTGAAATTTGTTTAATGAACAATGAAGACTGCAAAGAAGAAAGCTGTAGGTGGAATCGGTGTATTAGCGGCTGGCTGCAGCAACACAACAAGGAGGACTTTGACTTGGATGGCAGACGCGCTATCCGACGCTAGCCGCCGACCGCATCGATGATCGGGTGAAGTCCTTCGTCGCTCCGTCGATCGCTGGAACGCAGGTGAGCACGGGTGTTGATGAGCAGATGAGGGCTGGCTGGGGTAGGTGGATAGCTAATGTTTTTAGCATAGCTCTGTGAGGTCTCGTTGCTAAGTTAGCTTCAATGGCGTCGTTAGCAACAGCATTGTTAAGCTACGCCAGGCTAGAAAGCATTAACCGTGTAGTTACATGTCCATGGTTTAATAGTATTGTTGATTTTCTGTCTATCCTTCCAGTCATGGATTTATTTATTTTGTTTCTATCTGCAGTTAAGCCTGATGCTATCACGTTAGCTCCGTAGCTAAAGTGCTTCGCCGATGTATTGTCGTGGGGATAAAAGTCACTGTGAATGTCCATTTTGCGTTCTCGACTCTCATTTTCAAGAGGATATAGTATCCGAGGTGGTTTAAAATACAAATCCGTGATCCACAATAGAAAAAGGAGAGTGTGGAATCCAATGAGCCAGCTTGTACCTAAGTTACGGTCAGAGCGAAAAAAGATACGTCCTGCACTGCACTCTAGTCCTTCACTCTTACGTTCCTCATCCACGAATCTTTCATCCTGGCTCAAATCAATGGGGTAATCGTCGCTTTCTCGGTCCGAATCGCTCTCGCTGCTGGTGTAAACAATGGGGAAATGCGAGGAGCCTTTCAACCTGTGACGTCACGCTACTTCCGGTACAGGCAAGGCTTTTTTTTATCAGCGACCAAAAGTTGCGAACTTTATCGTCGATGTTCTCTACTAAATCCTTTCAGCAAAAATATGGCAATATCGCGAAATGATCAAGTATGACACATAGAATGGATCTGCTATCCCCGTTTAAATAAAAAAAATATAATTTCAGTAGGCCTTTAAGACTGTCGTTATTCTTGACAATCAGTTCTTGTTATTTCTTCGTTTTTACCTGACGAGCAGCCATTACAGACCAAAGCACAATGCGTGTCTTAGCAAGTGTGATGGTTTGTTGTGACCACCGAGCACGCCGTCGTACAATAAACACCCACAGTGAAAACCCTCAACATTTACTTTCCCTTTTTTCTTATTTGGCCTTTTGCAAAACACTTTAATTTGGCTCTCAGCGCACTTGGAAAAAAAATGTGTTGACGCTTTGCATTTTGCAGCTTGTTGTCAAATCCGTTTAGTGGCCCTTGTAAGGTTTGGATATCTGGCGGGCTTAAGAGGACGTGCATGAACCAGATGTTAAAAAGTCTGCCACGTCTTGGCCGGATTTCAAACCCGGTGCTTCGTTTTTTTTCTAGCTAAGGAACGCATGTGCTGGTGCATGAAAAAAAAAATAAAAAAAATTGCAGTTTTTCTAACCTAAATACTCGAAATATTTGGAAATTTAGTTTGTGACCACGAAATGAAAACATCCACGGGGGAAAAAAAAAAAAAAAGAAGTGTCTTGAGGTTGTATGTGTGACTCAAAACAAGCAAAGACAAAGAGCAGAGGTACAAATGAACAAGATTTTCAATGAGGCATAAAAAGTGAATGTGGGAGAAAAAGTGTCCAACGTCAACATGAGGAACTTGTTTTTTTGTTGTTTTTTTTGCAAAGATTTTGCAACAATGTCTCTCTGGGATTAAAAGTCCATGATAGCAGCAAGGAAATTCAATTTCATTCATTTCAGCAGCTGCGTGCCGCTTTTTAAATGGAAAGTCGCACTCTGGCTTATCTCTTTCTGTCGGCGTGCTAAATATTCTGGCTAATATTAGTGCTGTCAAACATTTGTCAGCCATATCCAAATAAAGCAGCTCACAATGAATAACTGGACATATTTTTCCAGTTTTCAGTCTGTAAAGATCCTGGGAAAATGTTCTGAGAGTGGAAGAAAATCCTGCCTCTAGGTTCGGACCAACCAATCGTGGGGCTTGCAGGTGTGGACGTCCACCACGTCCTCACAGTATTTGCACTTCACCTCGCAGCACCAGTCGAACTTGCACTCGCACTGTCTGCGGCGTGAGACCCGCCTGGTGTCGTAGCCCCGCCCACAGCACATCACCTCGCAGCCGTCCGTGCCCTGGGAGGATTTGTTGCACTCTCGGCCCGCCGTGCCCGTTGATCCTGCGTCACAAGAGAACATCGTAATATCAGTCTAGCACAGGGCTGTCAAACTAATTTTAGTTTAGGGGCCGCAGGGCGGAAAATCTATCAATGAACTTAGACTTTGGCCATGTCTACACTAAGTCGTTTAATTAACCCTTAAACTAATAGTTATTTAGCCTAAGCCCCGTTTCAGCCACACTAACCCAGCGTTTAAAGGCCTACTGAAAGCCACTACTACCGACCACGCAGTCTGATAGTTTATATATCAATGATGAAATCTTAACATTGCAACACATGCCAACTTATAAAGTGCAATTTTAAATTTCCCGCCACACTTCCGGTTGAAAACGTCTGTGTATGGTGACGTATGCGCGTGACGTCAATGGTTGATACAGAAGTATTCTGACCCATTGAATCCAATACAAAAAAGCTCTGTTTTCATCCCAAAATTCCGCAGTATTCTGGATTGATTGATTGATTGATTGAGACTTTTATTAGTAGGTTGCACAGTGAAGTACATATTCCGTACAATTGACCACTAAATGGTAACACCCGAATAAGTTTTTCAACTTGTTTAAGTCGGGGTCCACTTAAATTGATTCATGATACAGATATATACTATCATATATACTATCATCATAATACAGTCATCACACAAGATAATCACATTAAATTATTTACATTATTTACAATCAGGGGTGTGGAGGGGGGGGGGGGGTATGGACATCAAGTAGTGGACATAGAGAGAGAGAGAGAGAGAGAGAGATCAGAAGGCATAAGAAAAAGAAAAAGTATCTGCATTTGATTGTTTACATTTGATTATTAGCAATCCGGGGAGGGTGTTAGTTTAGGGTTGTAGCTGCCTGGAGGTGAACTTTTAGTGCGGTTTTGAAGGAGGATAGAGATGCCCTTTCTTTTATACCTGTTGGGAGCGCATTCCACATTGATGTGGCATAGAAAGAGAATGAGTTAAGACCTTTGTTAGTTCGGAATCTGGGTTTAACGTGGTTAGTGGCGCTCCCCCTGGTGTTGTGGTTATGGCGGTCATTTACGTTAAGGAAGTAGTTTGACATGTACTTCGGTATCAGGGAGGTGTAGCGGATTTTATAGACTAGGCTCAGTGCAAGTTGTTTAACTCTGTCCTCCACCTTGAGCCAGCCCACTTTAGAGAAGTGGGTAGGAGTGAGGTGGGATCTGGGGTGTAGGTCTAGAAGTAACCTGACTAGCTTGTTCTGAGATGTTTGGAGTTTAGATTTGAGGGTTTTGGAGGTGCTAGGGTACCAGGAGGTGCATGCATAATCTAAAAAGGGTTGAACGAGAGTTCCCGCTAGAATCCTCAAGATGCTTTTGTTGACCAGAGAGGAAATTCTGTAGAGAAATCTCGTTCGTTGGTTAACCTTTTTGATTACCTTGGTTGCCATTTTGTCACAGGAAAGGTTAGCCTCTAGAATGGAACCTAGGTAGGTGACCTCATCTTTCCTGGTGATGACACTGTCACCTACTAACATCTGTGTTGGTGAATCTTTTGCAATTTGTTTAATGAACAATGGAGACTGCAAAGAAGAAGGCTGTAGGTGCGATCGGTGTATTAGCGGCTGGCTGCAGCAAAACAACCAGGAGGACTTTGAGATGGATAGCAGACACGCTACCGTGAGTACAGCTTTGGCTTCCAAACATTTGATCGCTTGCCCGTACGTGCATGTCGCTATGTGCATGTCACGTACGTAACTTTGGGGAAATATATGTTTCTTGCCGACTCTGATGGCGGCCGGGGTGTCGTCAAAAGCTACAATGCCCGCCGCCGCCGCCGTCCCGTAGCTAAGTTAGCTTCAATGGCGTCGTTAGCAACAGCATTGTTAAGCTTCGCCAAGCTGGAAATTATTAACCGTGTATTTACATGTCCATGGTTTAATAGTATTGTTGATCTTCTGTCTATCCTTCCCGTCAAGGGTTTATTTATTTGGTTTCTATCTGCATTTGAGCCCGATGCTATCACGTTAGCTCAGTAGCTAAAGAGCTTCGCCGATGTATTGTCGAGGAGATAAAAGTCACTGTGAATGTCCATTTCGCGTTCTCGACTCTCATTTTCAAGAGGATATAGTATCCGAGGTGGTTTAAAATACAAATCCGTGATCCACAATAGAAAAAGGAGAAAGTGTGGAATCCAATGAACCCTTGTACCTAAGTTACGGTCAGAGCGAAAGAAGATACGTCCTGCACTGCCTCTCTAGTCCTTCACTCTCACGTTCCTCATCCACGAATCTTTCATCCTGGCTCAGCGACCAAAAGTTGCGAACTTTATCGTCGTTGTTCTATACTAAATCCTTTCAGCAAAAATATGGCAATATCGCGAAATGATCAAGTATGACACATAGAATGGACCTGCTATCCCCGTTTAAATAAAAAAAATTAATTTCAGTAGGCCTTTAAGATTCCCCTCCTCGGACAATTTTTACAGGGGTAAGTGCGCCGTGTACTTCTTGAATCTGCCGATGAGCGGGTCTATTCAGGTCTATTTTCATACAAAAGGCGCACCGGATTATAAGGCGCATTAAAGGGGTCATATTATGATACTTTTCTAAATGTAAAACACTATCTTGTGATTTCCATAACATGTAATGGTGGTTATTTGGTGAAATGTTTGCATAGATTATGTTTTACACATCATTTTGAGCGTCTCTTCAGGATGCGCCGTTTTGTGGGCGGTCTTATTTACGTGGCTCACCTTCGGCAGCGTCTTCTCCCCGTCATCTTTGTTGTAGCGGTGTAGCGTGCAAGGACGGGAGTGGAAGAAGTGTCAAAAGATGGAGCTAACTGTTTTAGTCAATAACGGAGCAGCATCTCTTCATCCGTGGCTCAATAATGCAACATCAACGCCGTAAATGTGTCCCGTGAAAAACCGTCCGACCGGAACCTTCTAATAACTAAAGTTCCGTGGGTGAATAATGTAAACCCACAACAGATACAAGTAAGAACTTTATACTACTTTATATTAGAAATGGCAACAGCGGAAGATGAATGCCACATAAGAAGGTAGAGAAAAAGAAGAAGCTTATGACTACGGTGTCGCCACAGACTACAATTGCGGATGCGTGCACATTTTCAGGACTTATGCAGATCCCAAATACAGATCAGCAGGTACTAGAAGGTAAGAAAAATTGGTTTTGCATAATATCGCCAGGTAATATGTCTGCTAATAGGTGCCATTTTGCGGTCCTTGTACACACACCATAATAATACTTGTATGTTTAATGCGCCGACAATCCATCAAGCGGTGCGGCTTCATAGCTTACCGAAGTCGTACTAAAAACATTTTGACATATTTTTGAGCGCCGTGTGTAATGTTCTATATTCTCAATGGAACATGTGTTGTTTACTTGAGTCATATTGTGTCATGTCTGTGTGATCATGTTTTGTTTTAGTCATGTTCGGTTTTGCTTTTGGACTCTTTGTGCACTTTTGTTTGTTTTGTCACCATAGCAACCCATTAGTTTTTTACCTGTCATGTCACGCACCTGTCTCACGCTTTGCACTCGCACACCTGTCACTAATCATGTCACTGCTATTTAAGCCTGTCTGTTTCTGCTGATCGTGGTGGTGACATTTATCTATCTATCCATCCATCCATACTACTGCTACCCATGATATTCCTGTTTACCATAGTTCTTGCTTCATGCCACGCCACAGTAAGTGTTTTTGTTTTGTGTTCATAGTTAATTGCCTTTGTGCTAGTCTTTTGGTTTCATTAGTCAAGTATGTTCTCCGCCATTATGTGCGCCTTTTGTTTGCTTCCTTTTTTTGTAGTTTGTTAGTGTTTTAATAAATCATGTACTTACATTCACGCCTTGCCCGCGCCAACTTTCCTTTGCATTCCGGGAAAACAAACCCCAAGGTCCACGTTTTGTCATATTGCAGTCTACACGTATCTCTTGTGTGTGACTGCCATCTACTGGTCACACTTATCATTACACCGTGTACCAAAGAAAATTGCTTCGAGGTCGGTAAGCACAACCAGAATTATGCCGTACATTAGACCAGTGTTTTTCAACCTTTTTTGAGCCATTGCACATTTTTTGCGTTTAAAAAATGCGGAGGCACACCACCAGCAGAAATCATTAAAAAAACTAAACTCAGTAGATAGTAAAAAGTCGTTGTCGCAATTGTTGGATATGACTTTAAACCATAACAAAGCATGCATCAATATAGCTCTTGTCTCAAAGTAGGTGTACTGTCACCACCTGTCACATCACGCCGTGACTTTTTTTTTTTTTTTGCTGTTTTCCTGTGTGTAGTGTTTTAGTTCTTGTCTTGCGCTCCTATTTTGGTGGCTTTTTTTGGTATTTTCCTGTAGCAGTTTCATGTCTTCCTTTAAGCGATATTTCCCGCATCTACTTTGTTTTAGCAATGAAAAATATTTCAGTTGTTTTTATCCTTCTTTGTGGGGACATTGTTGATTGTCATGCCATGTTCGGATGTACATTGTCTTTGCTCCACAGTAAGTCTTTGCTGTCGTCCAGCATTCTGTTTTTGTTTACTTTGTAGCCAGTTCAGTTTTAGTTTTGTTCTGCATAGCCTTCCCTAAGCTTCAATGCCTTTTCTTAGGGGCACTCACCCTTTGTTTATTTTTTTGTTTAAGCATTAGACACCTTTTTTACCTACACACTGCCTCCCGCTGTTTTTTGCTGATTTACGTGGACCCCGACTTAAACAAGTTGAAAAACTTATTCGGGTGTTACCATTTAGTGGTCAATTGTACGGAATATGTACTGAACTGTGCAATCTACTAATAAAAGTTTCAATCAATCAATTAATCAATTCCGACATCTACAAAGCAATTAGCTACCGGTTGCCACCTACTGATATGGAAGAGTATTACACGGTTATTCTGCCGAGCTCTAGACAGCACCAACACTCAACAACAACACATCATTTGCAGACTATAATTACTGGTTTGCAAAAAATATTTTTAACCCAAATAGGTGAAATTAGATCATCTCCCACGGCACAGTGGTTGAAAAACACTGCATTAGACGCACCGGGTTATAAGGCGCACTGTCGATTTTGGGGAAAATTAAAGGATTTTAAGTGCGCCTTATAGTCCGAAAAATACGGTACATAAATCAGTGTCAAATAAAGCTTTCATAATAAAGACACAAATTAACCTCCATTGATAACAAATGTAAAAAAATATGTTTATTCAATATTATGTAAAAAAAAAACCTTCTGAAAAAGCTACTGCAAATTCAGGCATTTTAGGCCGCATCAATGGCAAAAAAAACAACCTGTGGAGGGACTGATTGTCACTTGTGAATATGATGCTTATCAGATGGTTAGGTTCCCAAGCGGGTCACGCAGCAAAGACCCTCGGACTTTAAACCCAAAGCGGTGCTCAGGTGTGAAGATCAGATGCTGCCAATAATGACAGAGCATCCCCGATAAACAGAGGAGGGATAACGAGCAGATATTCCCCTCAGGCTGCGAGGAGCCCGGCTTAAAAGTGACCAAAGGAAGGATTTGAAAAATAAGCCCGCATGTATCCCCGGGACGTGAATTCCAACACAATGGAGACTCGCGGCGAGGAGGCATCATAAGCTCCTTTTAAGATCACTTTTTAACAAGCTTCCCTTTGAGCCAAAACGCTGTCATTACATCGGCTATCAGCCCGCAGCCACGCCAACTGTGTGAACCGCGCCATCGCGAGCGGCCTATTAACCGCGTCTTCACGCTCCGTTGAGGAGACTGGATTTGAGCAGGGAGACGGACCTTAACAAAGCAAAGCAAACAGCGGGAATTAAGGCAGATGTTCGGGGGCAAATCGTTGAACTTTAAGCTGTGGTGGAATGCTTGACCGTGCTCCTATTCGCATGGAAGGGAATTGGGTGGCACCGAGCACCTGTTTGCCGGACTGAAAACGATATCAGTACGTTACTCAACATTTTTAAACGGGGAAAGAAAGAAAAAAAATTCAGTCTAAGCCTGAGGCCAAGGGGGGAAAAACCTCATAGCCATAGCACACATAAACATGTCTGTAAGAGGGAAACATCAAAGATGCAACCAGCCACAAAAGTAAAACAACACCAAAAAAAACATATACACTGTGGTGGCCTCTGCGGTGTTCCACGCCATCGTCTGCAGGGGTGCGGGGAGCATGGCAAGAGACAGGAGCAGACCCAACAAAGCAACCTCGGCCAGTGTCCAGTCTAAGTGTTTCCCACACATTCATTTATTTGTGGCGGCCCGCCACGAAAGAATTACGTCCGCCACAAATAAAAACATTTACAAAAAATATACACTACCGTTCAAAAGTTTGGGGTCACCCAAACAATTTTGTGGAATAGCCTTCATTTCTAAGAACAAGAATAGACTGTCGAGTTTCAGATGAAAGTTCTCTTTTTCTGGCCATTTTGAGCGTTTAATTGACCCCACAAATGTGATGCTCCAGAAACTCAATCTGCTCAAAGGAAGGTGAGTTTTGTAGCTTCTGTAACGAGCTAAACTGTTTTCAGATGTGTGAACATGATTGCACAAGGGTTTTCTAATCATCAATTAGCCTTCTGAGCCAATGAGCAAACACATTGTACCATTAGAACACTGGAGTGATAGTTGCTGGAAATGGGCCTATGTAGATATTGCACCAAAAACCAGACATTTGCAGCTAGAATAGTCATTTACCACATTAGCAATGTATAGAATGTATTTCTTTAAAGTTAAGACTAGTTTAAAGTTATCTTCATTGAAAAGTACAGTGCTTTTCCTTCAAAAATAAGGACATTTCAATGTGACCCCAAACTTTTGAACGGTAGTGTATATATATATATTTTTATTTATTTATTTTTTTTTGTCCTGTCGAGCTTCTCAGGCAAATCATATAGTTGATGTAGATGCCCATATAGGCTGTTCAGATTTACTTTACAAAAGAGAAGTGTAGGATACTTCTCTTGTTGCCTTATTTGTATTTGACCACTACTGTTTTCTGTTTATTTTTTTACTGACTGTGGCAGGACACCTCTGCCTCTGTTTGACTTTATGTTGCTGGTAAATAATATGGTTGTAGTAGTAGGCTAAAGTTAAATTATTTAGTATGCACTAATTAAAGGGGCAGAGCTTTAAGAGACATTTTAGCTTTTATATTTTATAAGATATATTTTTTGTAAGAACCACAATTAATAAATATATTTCAGTGAATAACTTATTGTTCAAATCTGTATATAAATATGTACATAAAGTGTTGTAATTATATTGTAAAATGGATGGATGGATGGACGTTTAAAACAAAACTGTTATTAATTACTAAGTATACATTTTTTTAGCCTTTTTAGAGAAAGTCATATCATTGTAGTAATTTATGCAAATTACTCGATGATGTCATGGTGACGACGCCCATAGCCACGCCCCCACCGCCACAGGTATCTTGGCAGTTTATGGGAAACACTGCAGTCTGCATGGGAACCCTCGTTTCCCTCACCTGTCCCTGATTGGGAGCCTGGCACACCTGGTTGCAGTTGCCAATCAGGCTACTACAAACCCCGTTTCCATATGAGTTGGGAAATTGTGTTAGATGTAAATATAAACGGAATACAATGATTTGCAAATCCCTTTCAACCCATATTCAGTTGAATATTCTACAAAGACAACATATTTAAAGTTCAAACTGATAAAAAAAAAATTTTTTGCAAATAATCATTAACTTTAGAATTTGATGCCAGCAACACGTGACAAAGAAGTTTGGAAAGGTGGCAAAAAAGACTGATAAAGTTGAGGAATGCTCATCAAACACTTATTTGGAACATCCCACAGGTGTGCAGGCTAATTGGGAACAGGTGGGTGCCATGATTGGGTATAAAAGTCGATTCCATGAAATGCTCAGTCATTCACAAACAAGGATGGGGCGAGGGTCACCACTTTGTCAACAAATGCCTGAGCAAATTGTTGAACAGTTTAAGAAAAACCTTTCTCAACCAGCTATTGCAAGGAATTTAGGGATTTCACCATCTACGCTCCGTAATATCATCAAAGGGTTCAGAGAATCTGGAGAAATCCCTGCACGTAAGCAGCTAAGCCCGTGACCTTCCATCCCTCAGGCTGTACTGCATCAACAAGCCACATCAGTGTGTAAAGGATATCACCACATGGGCTCAGGAACACTTCAGAAAAACCCACTGTCAGTTTTTTTTAATTATTATTATAGAGGTTTATTTGAAATAGGGACAGATACAAAAACATAGACATCTGATGTTATCCGATGCATGCATCACAGTGTTTGTAGCCAAAGCTAATTTACAACACTTGTCCCCAACAACAACAACAACAACACAGATCCAACATCATTAAAATAGGAAAATAAAAAATAGAGTGCGTTGATAATAATGATAATAGTAATAACACAGACAAAGTGCAAACTAGATAAAAGCCAATAATAATAATAATAACACAGACAAAGTGCAGACTAGATAAAAACCAATTAGTAAAAATGAGTAAAAACTAAACATGGGAACACGATTGTTGCTCAACTAGCCATAATTTTGTTTGTTACTACAGTAACTACAGTTGGTCACTACATCTGTAAGTGCAAGTTAAAACTCTCCTATGCAAGGCGAAAACCGTTTATCAACAACACCCAGAAACGCCGTCGGCTTCGCTGGGCCTGAGCTCATCTAAGATGGACTGATGCAAAGTGGAAAAGTGTTCTGGGGTCTGACGAGTCCACATTTTAAATTGTTTTTGGAAACTGTGGATGTCGTGTCCTCCGGACAAAAGAGGAAAAGAACCATCCGGATTGTTATAGGCGCAAAGTGTAAAAGCCAGCATCTGTGATGGCATGGGGGTGTATTAGTGCCCAAGACATGGGTAACTTACACATCTGTGAAGGCACCATTAATGCTGAAAGGTACATACAGGTTTTGGAGCAGCATATGTTGCCATCCAAGCAACGTTACCATGGACGCCCCTGCTTATTTCAGCAAGACAATGCCAAGCCACGTGTTTCATCAACATGGCTTCATAGTATAAGAATGCGGGTACTAGACTGGCCTGCCTGTAGTCCAGACCTGTCTCCCATTGAAAATGTGTGGCGCATTATGAAGCCTAAAATAGCACAACGGAGACCCCCGGACTGTTGAACAACTTAAGTTGTGGTGAACATGCCCTTTCCCAACTACTTTGGCACGTGTTGCAGCCATGAAATTCTAAGTTCATTATTATTTGCAAAAAAAAATTAAGTTTACGAGTTTGAACATCAAATATGTTGTCTTTGTAGTGCATTCAACTGAATATGGCTTGAAAAGGATTTGCAAATCATTGTATTCCGTTTATATTTACATCTAACACAATTTCCCAACTCATATGGAAACGGGGTTTGTATTTATGCCTGCCTCGCCCTCCAGTCAGGGCCCGATGATTGTCTCCAAAAAGTCCACTTGCACAGTGGCGCTTTCTAAACTCTTGATTTGTGCAAAAATGACATCAAATGTGTCACAAATGAGAACTCTTTCTCTTGGTGGCGTTAAGCTAAGTTAAGTTAAACTCGGAAATACTGTTGCAGTTGTGGACTCTGTCCAAGGATCTTATTTTTTGATACCTGTGGCTCGGTCCATGAGGCAGTAATCCGGCGAGTTCTCCACGTACACCAGCTCGTTCTTGGCGCTGCCTTTGAAGTCCCTGTCGGCCACCATGAAGCCCGTGCCGTCCTGGTTCATGGTCACCTCCACGGCCGTGTTGTACTTCTTGCAAAGGTAGTCGCCCGTTCGCCTGAAGTCGGACATGGCCAGCCAGCAGGTCCTCACGGAGCAGGAGCCGCTGACGCCGTGACACTTGCACTCCAGCTTCATGAAGCGCTTCACCGCCTGCAGCACAGGTCAAAGGTGACGACAGGGCGTTAAGCCGGCGATTGGTGCCCCGCGGCGAAGGCGCTATCAAGACTTGATGTGCGTATCGATGCTGAAATGTCAATACTGGATCTTTATGCTCTGGTATCAGTTCTGAAATCAAATAACTTGTGATACTGTAGTTCAGTTGTGTCCAAAGTTTTTCCACCAAGGGCCACATACTGAAAAGTCAGAGTAAGCTGGAGCCATATTGATATTATTATATTTTTATATTTTAAAAAAATGCTAAGAACAGATGTTTTGTCAGCTATGTATTAGTCTTTTGTTTTTTTTTTGTTTGTTTTTTTACTGTTGTTTTATTCCCATTTAAAAATAGAATAAAATTAAAAATATGACTGCGTAACTGCATAACCTAGTGTGTTGAAAATGTTAAATATTAGTTACATATTTAACTGTGTTTATTATTGTTGTAATTGTTTTAATTATTTAATTCATAAGATTTTGAATTAAACTAAAACATTTTTAAATATTTTTTTTGAGAGCTTTTATTTTAAATCAGGGATGTCTAAAGCAGCTTACTGAAAAGTCAAGTATTTTATTATTTTAAAAAACTGCAATAAACATATATATATATATATATATATATATATATATATATATATATATATATATATATATATATGTATGTATGTATGTATGTATGTATGTATGTATGTATGTATGTATGTATGTATGTATGTATGTATGTATGTATGTATATATATATGTATATATGTATATATATATATATATATATATATATATATATATATATATATATATATATGTGAATATATAATGTATATATGTGTATATATATGTATGTATATATGTGTATATATGTGTATGTATATACGTGTATATCTATGTATGTATATATGTGTATATATATGTATGTATGTATGTGTGTATATTTATGTGTGTATATATATGTATGTTTATATGTGTGTATATACAGTATGTATGTTTATATGTGTATATATATATATGTATGTATATATGTGTGTATATATATGTATGTTTATATGTGTGTATATACAGTATGTATGTTTATATGTGTATATATATATGTATGTATATATGTGTATATATATGTGTATATATGTATGTATATATGTGTGTATATATGTATGTATATATATGTATGTTTATATGTGTATATATATATGTATGTTTATATGTGTACATATATGTATGTATATATGTGTGTATATATATATATATATATATATATATATATATATATATATATATATATATATATATATATATATATATATATATATATATATTTATATGCATGTATATATGTGTATATATGTATATGTATGTATACATATGTGTGTATGTATGTATATATATACTGTATATATATATATATATATATATATATATATATATATATATATATATATATATATTTAAACACAAAATGTTGTGTTATAGGTGGCTATGTATATATATATATTTTTTTTTTTAAATGTTTAGGTGGATTTGTTATAATTTGAAAATAAACAACTTTTGACATATAACTGACACATTATGTATATTTGCACAAAGTATCAGATCTGTATCGTTGATTACCAGCATGAATTTTATTAGTGGTATCGCACATCACATCACTAGTATTTAATGCAATTGCTCCACCTGCCACTTTTCATAGCCCCTCCTAGTTTTTATGCCCTGAACACTTGACTACAGGGACAGTTTTTTTCAGAACCAGACTCTAACATACTCCGCTAATCCCTTCTCAGTTGCTCACCATGCGTCCACAGCGGTTGTTGTGCAGGTTCATGAGCGCCCGGGCGTCCTTCACCATCCTCTCGCGAGCGTCCACGAAGGCCTTGGCGAACTTGACGCCGTAGTTGACGTTGTCGCTGCAGCCGCCCCAGGCGAAGTCGCCCCGGTGGTCGCTGGCTTGTCTGCGCTTGAGGCCGTCGCAGCTGCAGTTCTTGATCTCGCCCTGGCTGCAGGCCCTGGTGATGGCGTAGACCACGCCCGCCGAGGAGATGGCGTACACGAACGCCGCTTCTCTGCTGCCTGGTAGGAAAGAACCAAGATGTTAATGGCTAAGTGGCTAATGAGCAGCGGGAAAGGGTTCTAGATTTTATACATGATATCTTGCATGCAAGTCAATCTGTGCCAATATTCATTTTTTAATAGTCGAGGTTTCTGTGGTTTATCCGTTATACAGTGCTCAATACCGGGGTAGGGCGGAATATACGTTAGGTGAGGAAAAAACACTGAGGCTATTTCATCCCTACAAGCCTGTTTTGCAGGTTTCCCTGCTCTTCAGGGGTTTTTTATATACTTCAATAAACTCCCCTGAAGAGCAGAACGTGTTCCAAAAGGTCTGATGAAACGGAATCGTACGAAAACCAAAGCAATTTTTCCCATAAATTTAATGAATCTGTTCGGGATGACCAAACTTTTTAAAGAAAACACACATTATTGAGAAGAATTATAATTTTACAAGCCTGTTTCGCAGGTTTCCCTGCTCTTCAGGGGATTTTATTGAAGTGTATATAAAATCCCCTGAAGAGCAGGGACACCTGTGAAACAGGCTTGTCAGGAAAAAACACAGAGGCTATTTCATCCCTACAAGCCTGTTTCGCAGGTTTCCCTGCTCTTCAGGGGATTTTTATATACTTCAATAAAATCCCCTGAAGAGCAGAACGTGTTCCAAAAGGTCCGATGAAACGGAATCGTACGAAAACCAAAGCAATTTTTCCCATAAATTTAATGAATCTGTTCGGGATGACCAAACTTTTTAAAGAAAACACACATTATTGAGAAGAATTATAATTTTACAAGCCTGTTTCGCAGGTTTCCCTGCTCTTCAGGGGATTTTATTGAAGTGTATATAAAATCCCCTGAAGAGCAGGGACACCTGTGAAACAGGCTTGTCAGGAAAAAACACAGAGGCTATTTCATCCCTACAAGCCTGTTTCGCAGGTTTCCCTGCTCTTCAGGGGATTTTATTGAAGTGTATATAAAATCCCCTGAAGAGCAGGGACACCTGTGAAACAGGCTTGTCAGGAAAAAACACAGAGGCTATTTCATCCCTACAAGCCTGTTTCGCAGGTTTCCCTGCTCTTCAGGGTATTTTTATATACTTCAATAAACTCCCCTGAAGAGCAGAACGTGTTCCAAAAGGTCCGATGAAACGGAATCGTACGAAAACCAAAGCAATTTTTCCCATAAATTTAATTAATCTGTTCGGGATGACCAAACTTTTTAAAGAAAGCACACATTATTGAGAAGAATTATAATTCTACAAGCCTGTTTCGCAGGTTTCCCTGCTCTTCAGGGGATTTTATATACACTTCAATAAAATCCCCTGAAGAGCAGGGAAACCTGTGAAACAGGCTTGTCAGTAAAAAAAAACACAGAGGCTATTTCATCCCTACAAGCCTGTTTCGCAGCTTTCCCTGCTCTTCAGGGGATTTTATATACTTCAATAAAATCCCCTGAAGAGCAGAACGTGTTCCAAAAGGTCCGATGAAACGGAATCGTTTCGCAGGTTTCTCTGCTCTTCGGGGGATACTTCAATAAAATCCCCTGAAGAGCAAGAAAACCTGCAAAACAGGCTTGTAGGGATGAAATAGCCTCTGGGTTTTTTCCTGAACTAATTTATAACCAAAAAATATATATAAAACACATCTTTCGTTGTGTTTTCTTGATGAAATAGGATTTTTTTTTACAATGATGTTTCGCAGGTTTCCCAGCTCTTCAGGGGATTTTATATACTTCAATAAAATCCTCTGAAGAGCAGGGAAACCTGAGGATATTTCATCCCTATAAGCCTGTTTCGCAGGTTTCCCTGCTCTTCAGGGGATTTTTATATACTTCAATAAAATCCCCTGAAGAGCAGAACGTGTTCCAAAAGGTCAGATGAAACGGAATCGTACGAAAACCAAAGCAATTTTTCCCATAAATTTAATGAATCTGTTCGGGATGACCAAACTTTTTAAAGAAAACACACATTATTGAGAAGAATTATAATTTTACAAGCCTGTTTCGCAGGTTTCCCTGCTCTTCAGGGGATTTTATATACACTTCAATAAAATCCCCTGAAGAGCAGGGAAACCTGTGAAACAGGCTTGTCAGGAAAAAACACAGAGGCTATTTCATCCCTACAAGCCTGTTTCACAAGTTTCCCTGCTCTTCAGGGGATTTTATATACTTCAATAAAATCCCCTGAAGAGCAGAACATGTTCCAAAAGGTCCGATGAAACGGAATCGTTTCGCAGGTTTCTCTGCTCTTCGGGAGATACTTCAATAAAATCCCCTGAAGAGCAAGAAAACCTGCAAAACAGGCTTGTAGGGATGAAATAGCCTTTGGGTTTTTTCCTGAACTAATTTATAACCAAAAAATATATATAAAACACATCTTTCGTTGTGTTTTCTTGATGAAATAGGATTTTTTTTACAATGATGTTTCGCAGGTTTCCCTGCTCTTCAGGGGATTTTATATACTTCAATAAAATCCTCTGAAGAGCAGGGAAACCTGAGGATATTTCATCCCTACAAGCCTGTTTCGCAGGTTTCCCTGCTCTTCAGGGGATTTTATTGAAGTGTATATAAAATCCCCTGAAGAGCAGGGACACCTGTGAAACAGGCTTGTCAGGAAAAAACACAGAGGCTATTTCATCCCTACAAGCCTGTTTCGCAGGTTTCCCTGCTCTTCAGGGGATTTTTATATACTTCAATAAAATCCCCTGAAGAGCAGAACGTGTTCCAAAAGGTCCGATGAAACGGAATCGTACGAAAACCAAAGCAATTTTTCCCATAAATTTAATGAATCTGTTCGGGATGACCAAACTTTTTAAAGAAAACACACATTATTGAGACGAATTATATTTTTACAAGCCTGTTTCGCAGATTTCCCTGCTCTTCAGGGGATTTTATATACACTTCAATAAAAATCCCCTGAAGAGCAGGGAAACCTGTGAAACAGGCTTGTCAGGAAAAAACACAGAGGCTATTTCATCCCTACAAGCCTGTTTCGCAAGTTTCCCTGCTCTTCAGGGGATTTTTATATACTTCAATAAAACCCCCTGAAGAGCAGAGCGTGTTCCAAAAGGTCAGATGAAACGGAATCGTTTCGCAGGTTTCTCTGCTCTTCAGGGGATACTTCAATAAAATCCCCTGAAGAGCAGGAAAACCTGCAAAACAGGCTTGTAGGGATGAAATAGCCTCTGGGTTTTTTCCTGAACTAATTTATAACCAAAAAATATATATAAAACACATCTTTCGTTGTGTTTTCTTGATGAAATAGGATTTTTTTTTACAATGATGTTTCGCAGGTTTCCCTGCTCTTCAGGGGATTTTATATACTTCAATAAAATCCTCTGAAGAGCAGGGAAACCTGAGGATATTTCATCCCTACAAGCCTTTTTCGCAGGTTTCCCTGCTCTTCAGGGGATTCTATTGAAGTGTATATAAAATCCCCTGAAGAGCAGGGACACCTGTGAAACAGGCTTGTCAGGAAAAAACACAGAGGCTATTTCATCCCTACAAGCCTGTTTCGCAGGTTTCCCTGCTCTTCAGGGGATTTTTATATACTTCAATAAAATCCCCTGAAGAGCAGAACGTGTTCCAAAAGGTCCGATGAAACGGAATCGTACGAAAACCAAAGCAATTTTTCCCATAAATTTAATGAATCTGTTCGGGATGACCAAACTTTTTAAAGAAAACACACATTATTGAGACGAATTATATTTTTTACAAGCCTGTTTCGCAGGTTTCCCTGCTCTTCAGGGGATTTTATATACACTTCAATAAAAATCCCCTGAAGAGCAGGGAAACCTGTGAAACAGGCTTGTCAGGAAAAAACACAGAGGCTATTTCATCCCTACAAGCCTGTTTCGCAAGTTTCCCTGCTCTTCAGGGGATTTTTATATACTTCAATAAAATCCCCTGAAGAGCAGAACGTGTTCCAAAAGGTCAGATGAAACGGAATCGTTTCGCAGGTTTCTCTGCTCTTCGGGGGATACTTCAATAAAATCCCCTGAAGAGCAGGAAAACCTGCAAAGCAGGCTTGTAGGGATGAAATAGCCTCTGGGTTTTTTCCTGAACTAATTTATAACCAAAAAATATATATAAAACACATCTTTCGTTGTGTTTTCTTGATGAAATGGGATTTTTTTTTCATGATGTTTCGCAGGTTTCCCTGCTCTTCAGGGGATTTTATATACTTCAATAAAATCATCTGAAGAGCAGGGAAACCTGCGAAACAGGTCAGGGAAAAAACACAGAGGCTATTTCATCCCTACAAGCCTGTTTCGCAGGTTTCCCTGCTCTTCAGAGGATTTCATTGAAGTTTATAGGCTTGTAGGGATGAAATAGCCTCCGCGGTTTTTCCTGACCTAACGATCATTTTTTTAATATACATTTTTATAGTACTGCTTTCGGTGGTACCTCAATTTTCGCCGATGTAACGGAATCGTACGAAAACCAAAGCAATTTTTCCCATACATTTTATGAAGCTGTTCGGGACGACCAAACTTTTTAAACAAAACACACATTATTGAGAATAATTATAGTTTAACAAACAATTTGAAACACATCCATGATGAATGAGGAAATGTAAAGGTGTACAAAACCAGAGGTACCACTTTGTTGCCATTGTGGTTCCGTCTGTGTGTGTGTGTGACTCCTCTCCATCACAGAAGTGGTGTCTATTTTGGCTCCAGCACTCTGGAATGCCCCACCACTAACAGTTAGAGATGCTACCTCAGTAGAAGCATTTAGGTCCCATCTTAAAGCTCACTTGTATGCTCTAGCCTTTAAATAGACCCCTTTTTTAGACCAGTTGATCTGCCGCTTCTCTTTAATACTCTGCCACGGATCAGTTTTCCACAGAGGATGCACTAGCCGTTAAGTGTACTACTCCTCTATGCATCAGTTGGTGACTTCTCTTGATCCCCTGCTGACCTCCTTATGAACTGGACCAGGGTAGTCCCAATACCCTTATTTAGTATAAAATATATTCCAATACTTTTGGATACTTTACAATACTTTTCAAAATAAAAGGGACCTGGTTCGATCTCTGGCTTCCGCCATCCTAGTCACGTCCGTTGTGTCCTTGAGCAAGACACTTCACCCTTGTGGTGAACAATCCGGATGGTTCTTTTCCTCCAAAGGACCCTCCACAAACTGTACACTTTGCATCAGTCCATCTTAGATGAGCTCAGGCGGCGTTTCTGGGTGTTGTTGATAAATGGCTTTCGCTTTGCATAGTAGAGCTTTAACTTGCACTTACAGATGTAGCGACCAACTGTAGTTACCGACAGTGGTTTTCTGAAGTGTTCCTGAGCCCGTGTGGTGATATCCTTTACACACTGATGTCGCTTTTTGATGCAGTACCGCCTGAGGGATCAATTCAATGTTACGTGCAGTGATTTCTCCAGATTCTCCGAACCTTTTGATGATATTTTGAACCGTAGATGGTGAAATCCCTAAATTCCTTGCAATAGCTGGTTGAGAAATGTTGTTAAACAATTTGCTCACGCATTTGTTCCCAAAGTGGTGACCCTCGCCCCATCCTTGTTTGTGAATGACTGAGCATTTCGTGGAAGCTGCTTTTATACCCAATCATGGCACCCACCTGTTCCCAGTTTGCCTGTTCACCTGTGGGATGTTCCAAATAAGTGTTTGATGAGCATTCCTCAACTTCCCTCAGTCTTTTTTGCCACTTGTGCCAGCTTTTTTTAAACACGTTGCAGGCATCAAATTCCAAATGAGCTAATATTTGCAAAAAAATAACAAAGTTTTCCAGTTTGAACGTTAAGTATCTTGTCTTTGCAGTCTATTCAATTGAATAAAGGTATTCTGCTTTTATTTACCATTTACACAACTTCACTGGTTTTGGGGTTTGTAAAAATCACTTATTCTTCTATTATTTGATACTTTTGGCTGATACTACAAATGTAGGTATTGACCCGATACCAAGTAGTTACAGGGTTATACAATGGTCATAATTAAAGTTCTCAATGTCAGTCCGGAAAGAAAAAAAAAATGTACCGGTATTTTTCAGAAGCAGTATAGTACCGTTTTTAATTCATTAGTAGCGGTATACCGTACAACCCTACCCTGGACTAGACTCACATTATTAACCATATCCACTCGGCATCCATCCGGTCTCTTATGATTAAGGGCTATATAAATCCACTTTAATTGATGATTGATTGATCATGATTGTTTGATGTCTCTTTGTCGGGTTTGGGTGCATGTCATGCGTTACTCTGCTGAAACACTAGGGGCACTGTGGACTATTCATTAGCATGTTAGCTCCCTTGACAGACAGGGGAGTATTAAAGTTAAAGTTAAAGTACCAATGGTTGTCACACACACACTAGGTGTGGCGAAATGATTCTTTGCATTTGACCCATCACCCTTAATCACCCCCTGGGAGGTGAGGGGAGCAGTGAGCAGCAGCGGTGGCCACGCCCGGGAATCATTTTTGGTGATTTAACCCCCCAATTCCAACCTTTGACGCTGAGTGCCAAGCAGGGAGGTAATGGGTCCCACTTTTATAGTCTTTGGTATGACTCGGCCGGGGTTTGAACTCACAACCTACCGATCTCAGGGCGGACACTCTATTTATTTATTTATTTATTTATTTTTTTTATTTAATTTTTTTTTTTTGTTGACCTCCAGCATCAGACATTCCTATCCATTACATCATATTCACATAAATTATATATCTATTGTCAGCCCTAAATGTCAAAATATTTTTGTTTATATCCCATCCATACCAGCCCTCCCAAAAAAGAAAGAAACAACAACAAAAACAAAGTAATATCTACAAATACATCGATTAAATAAACAAAGAAGAAAAAAAAAGGAAATAATAATACATTAATGATAATAATAATCAGAAATAAAATAAAATATAAACAGATACATATATACAGAGCGGACACTCTAACCACTAGGCCACTGGGCAGGTTATTGTAGATGAGTCCAATCAATGTTACATCGGGCATGTTTGTTGCAAATGTTGATGCGAAATCGGAGAAGAAGGCGTTGGCAGACCCAAACACATCCGACTAGTCAAGGTTAGCTGTTCTGGAAAAAGAGCGTCCATGAGAGCGGTGGTGTGTGGGTGCTGTGATTTGTGCGATGGCGAAGAGCAGAGATTATTATTATTATTATTTATCGATGTACACATGTTAAACGTACAATTTCAATGTTGATGAAGTATTATTTATTAGAAAAAAAGAATGAAGGTTATAGCGAGTACAAAAAATGGTGTTTATTTCAACTAATTCACTAAAGACACTATAAAATGGGGTTTATCCGATAACTCGATTAATTTAACAAAATAGTTAAAACATTACCTGATTACCAAAATAATTGGTTCAGCTTTTTTTTCCGTAAACCATCCCTAGTACGCATACAAGCTAAATATATTTGTAAAGTCCATCATGAATTAAAAAAATCAATCAGGAATTAAATAGAATTAAATATCTCAAATAAGGGTGATATTTGCTTATTTTCTGTCTGATAAGATAATTCTTCTCACTAAGCAGATTTTATGTTAGAGTGTTTTACTTGTTTTAAGTGTTTTGGTCCTAAATGATCTCAGTAAGATATTACAGCTTGTTGCTGAGATTTGATGACCTATATTGAGTAAAACATGCTTGAAACTAGAATATCAACTGTTGCAAAGCTGTGTCATCAACACTCACGAGTATAAAACTACTTTTTTAAAGTCATCATTTCTTACTTCAAGCATGAAAAAAAAAAATCATGATGCCGAGCGCATATCATTATGTCAAGATAATGGCACTAGCACTTACTTGATTTAAGAATATTTTTCAACATATTGAGCAAAAAGGTCTCTTTTTCTTTTTTCTACCAAGAAAAGTGCACTTGTTATTAGTGAGAATATACTTATTTTAAGGTATGTTTTGGTTCATTGAGGTTAGCTAATTTTACTTGTTTTGGAAAGTCTTGACAAGCCAAATTTTCTTGTTCTATTGGGAGATAATTTTGCTTAGTTCAAATAAAATACCCCTCATTTTTATTTATTTTTTTCTTGTTTTTGAACACTGACTTTTTGCAGTGTACCCTTTCCATCCTTTGTAACTGAGCTACTGTGTGGAACAATTTCTCTTGTGGATCAATAACGTTTGTCTAAGTCTAAGTCTAAAATTGCTGGGTCGGCTTCATCCCTCCCAGTAAGAACCTTCCGGAAAAAAGGTCACGGTTAGAGATGTCCGATAATATCGGACTGCCGATATTATCGGCCGATAAATGCTTTAAAATGTAATATCGGACATTATCGGTATCGGTTTCAAAAAGTAAAATTTATGACAGAGCGCCAATAAACCTTGCGTGCCGGCCCAGTCACATAATATCTACGGCTTTTCACACACACAAGTGAATGCAAGGCATACTTGGTCAACAGCCATACAGGTCACACTGAGGGTGGCCGTATAAACAACTTTAACACTGTTACAAATATGCGCCGCACTGTGAACCCACACCAAACAAGAATGGCAAACACATTTCGGGAGAACATCCGCACCGTAACACAACATAAACACAACAGAACAAATACCCAGAACCCCTTGCAGCACTAACTCTTCCGGGACGCTACAATACACACACCCCGCCCACCTCAACGTCCTCATGCTCTCTCAGGGAGAGCATGTCCCAACTTCCAAGCTGCTGTTTTGAGGCATGTTAAAGAAAATAATGCACTTTGTGACTTCAATAATAAATATGGCAGTGCCATGTTGGCATTTTTTTCCATAACTTGAGTTGATTTATTTTGGAAAACCTTGTTACATTGTTTAATGCATCCAGCGGGGCATCACAACAAAATTAGGCATAATAATGTGTTAATTCCACGACTGTATATATCGGTATCGGTTGATATCGGAATCGGTAATTAAGAGTTGGACAATATCGGAATATCGGATATCGGCAAAAAAGCCATTATCGGACATCTCTAGTCACGGTAAATGGTCAAATGATGGTGTCCTACTAATTCTGCCTAGCAACGAGTGTGATAACAAGTATTCACTCTTTCCACATTTTGTCATGTTACAGCCTTATTCCAAAATGGAATAAATGCATGTTTGTCCTCAAAATTCTACACACAATACCCCATAATGTCAATGGAAAAAAGTAATTTTAGAAATTTTTGCAAATGTATTAAAAAAATTTTAAAAAGGAAGAAATCACTTGCATATAAGTATTCACGGAGTGCGGTCCATGCATGGTAGATGTTTCCGGACCCTACAGCCTGTCAGCTGTAGGTTTTTTTTTTACCTTGAAAATCATTTTTTTACCTTGAAAATCAACTTTTACCTTGAAAATCATTTTTTACCTTGAAAATCAACTTTTACGTTGAAAATATTTTTTTTTTTACCTTGAAAATCTTTTTTACCTTGTAAATAATTTTTTTTACCCTGAAAATCATTTTTACCTTGAAAATCAATATTTTTTTACCTTGAAAATCATTTTTTACCTTGAAAATCATTTTTTACCTTGAAAATCATTTTTTACTTTGAAAATCAGTTTTTACCTTGAAAATCAGTTTTTACCTTGAAAATCATTTTTTTACCTTGAAAATCATTTTTACCTTGAAAATCATTTTTTACCTTGAAAATCAACTTTTACCTTAAAAAAAATATGTTGTTTTTTTTACCTTGAAAATATTTTTTACTTTGAAAAACATTTTTTTACCTTGAAAATCATTTTTACCTTGAAAATCAATCTTTTTTACTTTGAAAATCATTTTTTACCTTGAAAATCATTTTTTACCTTGAAACTCATTTTTTACTTTGAAAATCAGTTTTTACCTTGAAAATCGGTTTTTACCTTAAAAATCAGTTTTTTACCCCGAAATTTTTTTTTTTTTACCTTGAAAATCATTTTTTACCTTGAAAATCAACTTTTACCTTGAAAATATTTTTTTAAATTGAAAATCAACTTACCTTGAAAATATTTTTTTTTTTACCTAGAAAATATTTTTTACTTTGAAAATCATTTTTTACCTTGAAAATCATTTTTTACCTTGAAAATCATTTTTTACTTTGAAAATCAGTTTTTACCTTGAAAATATTTTTTTTTTTACCTTGAAAATCAGTTTTTTTACCTTGAAAATCATTTTTTTACCTTGAAAATCAACTTTTACCTTGAAAATTATTTTTTACCCTGAAAATCAACTTTCACCTTGAAAATATTTTTTTTTTACCTTGAAAATATTTTTTACTTTGAAAATCATTTTTTTACCTTGAAAATCATTTTTACCTTGAAAATCAATCTTTTTTACTTTGAAAATCATTTTTTACCTTGAAAATCATTTTTTACCTTGAAAATCATTTTTTACTTTGAAAATCAGTTTTTACCTTGAAAATCAGTTTTTACCTTGAAAATCAACTTTTACCTTGAAAATCATTTTTTACCTTGAAAATCTATTTTTTTTTACCTTGAAAATCTTTTTTACTTTGAAAATCATTTTTTTACCTTGAAAATCATTTTTACCTTGAAAATCAATCTTTTTTACTTTGAAAATCATTTTTTACCTTGAAAATCATTTTTTACTTTGAAAATCAATTTTTACCTTGAAAATCATTTTTACCTTGAAAATCAATCTTTTTTACTTTGAAAATCAGTTTTTACCTTGAAAATCATTTTTTTACCTTGAAAATCAGTTTTTACCTTGAAAATCAGTTTTTACCTTGAAAATCATTTTTTTACTTTGAAAATCATTTTTTTTACCTTGAAAATCATTTTTACCTTGAAAATCAATCTTTTTTACTTTGAAAATCAATTTTTACCTTGAAAATCATTTTTTACCTTGAAAATCCACTTTTACCTTGAAAATATTTTTTTTTTACCTTGAAAATATTTTTTACTTTGAAAATCATTTTTTTTACCTTGAAAATCATTTTTACCTTGAAAATCAATCTTTTTTACTTTGAAAATCATTTTTTACCTTGAAAATCATTTTTTACCTTGAAAATCATTTTTTACTTTGAAAATCATTTTTTTACCTTGAAAATCAGTTTTTACCTTGAAAATTGTTTTTTTTACCTTGAAAATAATTTTTTACCTTGAAAATCAACTTTTACCTTGAAAATCATTTTTTACCTTGAAAATCAACTTTTACCTTGAAAATAATTTTTTTTTTACTTTGAAAATAATTTTTTTACCTTGAAAATCATTTTTTACCTTGAAAATAATTTTTACCTTGAAAATCAATCTTTTTTACTTTGAAAATCATTTTTTACCTTGAAAATCATTTTTTACCTTGAAAATCATTTTTTACTTTGAAAATCATTTTTTTACCTTGAAAATCAGTTTTTACCTTGAAAATCGTTTTTTTTACCTTGAAAATATTTTTTTACCTTGAAAATCAACTTTTACCTTGAAAATAATTTTTTACCTTGAAAATAATTTTTTACCTTGAAAATCAACTTTTACCTTGAAAATAATTTTTTTTTTACTTTGAAAATAATTTTTTTTACCTTGAAAATCATTTTTTACCTTGAAAATCATTTTTTACTTTGAAAATCATTTTTTACCTTGAAAATCAGTTTTTACCTTAAAAATCAGTTTTTACCTTGAAAATCAGTTTTTTACCTTGAAAATCAACTTTTACCTTGAAAATCATTTTTTACCTTGAAAATCAACTTTTACCTTGAAAATCAAGTTTTACTTTGAAAATCATTTTTTTTACCTTGAAAATCATTTTTACCTTGAAAATCAATCTTTTTTACTTTGAAAATCATTTTTTTACCTTGAAAATCATTTTTTTACCTTGAAAATCATTTTTTACCTTGAAAATCATGTTTTACCTTAAAAATCTTTTTACCTTGAAAATCATTTTTGACCTTGAAAATCAACTGGCGAAGTTGGTAGAGTGGCCGTGCCAGCAATCGGAGGGTTGCTGGTTACTGGGGTTCAATCCCCACCTGCTACCATCCCAGTCACGTCCGTTGTGTCCTTGGGCAAGACACTTCACCCTTGCTCCTGATGGCTGCTGGTTAGCGCCTTGCATGGCAGCTCCCTCCATCAGTGTGTGAATGTGTGTGTGAATGGGTGAATGTGGAAATACTGTCAAAGCACTTTGAGTACCTTGAAGGTAGAAAAGCGCTATACAAGTATAACCCATTTATCATTTATTATATTATATAACTTTTACCTTGAAAATCATTTTTTACCTGGAAAATCATTTTTCTTTCACCTTTTTTTTTTTTTTTCCCATCTGCTCGTGTGGCAGCTTTTTCCTTGTGTGCGAGAAGACGTGATCCACCTCTTGCCTCGTGTGTCCTCAGCGCAAGCGAGCAGAAGACAGGCGACATGTCTGGTTGCCAGAAACATCCAGCCAAATATTTACATCTCCTATTACTGTTTATACATCACCAGTGACAATCTCCCCGTACTCTGCTGCTTTTTCTAAGAGAATAGCCACTTTCCCGCACTCCCCAAAAGAAAACACCTCGTGTTTACGTGTCGGGATTTATTCATGAGACATTCATCCATTAATGGTGTGATAACAGTGGGGATTTTTACAAGGGTGTGCGGTTGCCAGTTGTGTGCACTCACTTCGCAGCATCACCCTGCCAAACACGGTGTGGTCCCGGTCCAGGGTGCTGCAGTTCCAGCGCTGGTGTCTGAACTGGTGCTGGCACTCCTTGATCCACTCCTTGGCGCCCTCCCCGATGGACTGCATCAGTTCCGGGTGGCGCTGGCAGAGCTGCCGCTGCTTGTTCACCAGGCCCGGAATGTTGTCGCAGATCACCCGCGCCCCCAACGCGCCGATGTACCTGTGCAGGTGAACACACCTCATTACACTCGTTTACCCACATGGCCACTTGGAGATTCATACGGATGATCAAACGGGACAAAACCCGAAACCGGTGAAGTTGGCACGTTGTGTAAAAGGTAAATAAAAACTGAATAAAATGATTTTTTAAATCCTTTTCAACTTATATTCAATTGAATAGACTGCAAAGACAAGATATTTAACCTTCAAACTGCTCAACTTTGTTGTTTTTTTTTGCAAATATTAGCTCATTTGGAATTTGATGCCTGCAACATGTTTCCAAAAAGCTGGCACAAGTGGCAAAAAGGACTGAGAAAGTTGAGGAATGCTCATCAAACACTTATTTGGAACATCCCACAGGTGAACAGGCTAATTGGGAACAGGCGGGTGCCATGATTGTGTATAAAAACAGCCATTCGCAAACAAGGATGGGGCGAGGGTCACCACTTTGTCAACAAATGCCTGAGCAAATTGTCGAACCGTTTAGGAACAACATTTTCTCAACCAGCTATTGCAAGGAATTTAGCGATTTCACCATCTAAGGCCCGTGATATCATCAAAAGGTTCAGAGAATCTGGAGAAATCACTGCACGTAAGCCATGATATTACGGACCTTGGATCCCTCAGGCTGTACTGCATCAAAAACCGACATCAGTGTGTAAAGGATATCGCCACATGGGCTCAGGAACACTTCAGAAAACCACTGTCAGTAACTACAGTTTGTTGTTACATCTTTAAGTGCAAGTTAAAACTCTACTATGCAAAGCAAAAGCCATTTATCAACAACACCCAGAAATACAGCTGGCTTCGCTGGGCCCCAGCTCATCTAAGATGAACTGATGCAAAGTGGAAAAGTGTTCTGTGGTCTGACGAGTCCACATTTCAAATTGTTTTTGGAAACTGTGGACGTCGTGTCCTCCGCACCATCCGGATTGTTATAGGGCGCAAAGTGTAAAAGCCAGCATGTGTGATGGTATGGGGGTGTATTAGTGCCCAAGACATGGGTAACTTACACATCTGTGAAGGCACCATTAATGCTGAAAGGTACATACAGCTTTTGGAGCAACATATGTTGCCATCCAAGCAACGTTACCATGGACGCCCCTGCTTATTTCAGCAAGACAATGCCAAGCCACGTGTTACATCAACAGTGTGGCTTCATAGTAAAAGAGTGCGGGTACTAGACTGGCCTGCCTGTAGTCCAGACCTGTCTCCCATTGAAAATGTGTTTGGCATTATGAAGCCTAAAATAGCAGAAGGGAGACCCCCGGACTGTTGAACAACTTAAGCTGTACATCAAGCAAGAATGGGAAAGAATTCCACCTGAGAAGCTTCAAAAATGTGTCTCCTCAGTTCCCAAACCTTTACTGAGTGTTGTTAAAAGGAAAGGCCATGTAACACAGTGGTCAACATGCCCTTTCCCAACTACTTTGGCACGTGTTGCAGCCATGAAATTCTAATTATTATTTGCAAAAAAAAAACAAAGTTTATGAGTTTGAATATCAAATATTTTGTCTTTGTAGCATATTCAACCGAATATGGACCGATATTATCGGCCGATAAATGCGTTAAAATGTAATATCGGAAATTATCGGTATCAGTTTTTTTTATTATCTGTATCGTTGTTTTTATTTTTATTTTTTTTTATTTTTATTTTTTTATTAAATCAACATAAAAAACACTTACAATTAGTGCACCAACCCAAAAAACCTCCGCCTCATTTATTTCTGTTATTAATATTCTGGTTCCTACATTATATATCAATATATATCAATACAGTCTGCAAGGGATACAGTCCGTAAGCACACATGATTGTGCGTGCTGCTGCTCCACTAATAGTACTAACCTTTAACAGTTAATTTTACTCATTTTCATTCATTACTAGTTTCTATGTAACTGTTTTTATATTGTTTTACTTTCTTTTTTATTCAAGAAAATGTTTTTAATTTAGTTATCTTATTTTATTTTATTTTTTTAAAAGTACCTTATCTTCACCATACCTGGTTGTCCAAATTAGGCATAATAATGTGTTAATTCCACGACTGCATATATCGGTTGATATCGGTATCGGTTGATATCGGTATCGGTAATTAAAGAGTTGGACAATATCAGAATATCGGATATCGGCAAAAAGCCATTATCGGACATCCCTAGTTGAAAGGGATTTGCAAATCATTGTATTCCGTTTATATTTACATCCAACACAATTTCCCAACTCATATGGAAACGGGGTTTGTATAAATATATATAAAATACAGTTTTTCCAAACCGATTCAGCTACGGACTCTGAAAACCGATAACCCCATTTTTATCTTTTGCTTTGTAAACTCCGTTTTAAATGTGTTACTTTTATTGCGTTCCTTGCAGATGACTTTGGTTTCACTTCTTCAGCAGCGAGGGTCTTTGTTAGCGTTTCAGGTGGCTGATGTGTTAAAGCTTGATGTTTTTCACCCTCCTCACTGGATGTTTACAGAACATTTGGTGAAAATAGTGCAGAAACATTGAAGAACACCATGTTTGTTTAGAGCAGGGGTCACCAACGCGGTGCCCGCGGGCACCAGGTAGCCCGTAAGGACCAGATGAGTAGCCCGCTGGCCTGTTCTAAAAATAGCTCAAATAGCAGCACTTACCAGTGAGCTGCCTCTATTTTTTTTAATTGTATTTATTTACTAGCAAGCTGGTCTCGCTTTGCTCGACATTTTTAATTCTAAGAGAGACAAAACTCAAATAGAATTTGAAAATCCAAGAAAATAT
This sequence comes from Entelurus aequoreus, assembly GCF_033978785.1. Lineage (NCBI taxonomy): Eukaryota > Metazoa > Chordata > Actinopteri > Syngnathiformes > Syngnathidae > Entelurus > Entelurus aequoreus. The sequence continues at coordinate 31,609,579 of NC_084756.1, read as the reverse complement.
TTTAAAGACTTGGTCTTCACTTGTTTAAATAAATTCATTATTTGTTTTACTTTGCTTCTTATAACTTTCAGAAAGACAATTTTAGAGAAAAAATACAACCTTAAAAATGATTTTAGGATTTTTAAACACATATACCTTTTTACCTTTTAAATTCCTTCCCCTTCTTTCCTGACAATTTAAATCAATGTTCAAGTAAATTTATTTTTTTTATTGTAAAGAATAATAAATACATTTTAATTTAATTCTTCATTTTAGCTTCTGTTTTTTCGACGAAGAATATTTGTGAAATATTTCTTCAAACTTATTATGATTAAAAAATTTTTTTAAAATTCTGGCAAATCTAGAAAATCTGTAGAATCAAACTTAAATCTTATTTCAAAGTCTTTTGAATTTCTTTTAAAATTTTTGTTCTGGAAAATCTAGAAGAAATAATGATTTTGTCTTTGTTAGAAATATAGCTTGGTCCAATTTGTTATATATTCTAACAAAGTGCAGATTGGATTTTAACCTATTTAAAACATGTCATCAAAATTCTAAAATGCATCTTAATCAGGAAAAATGACCAATGATGTTCCATAAATTATTTTTTGAATTTTTTTCAAAAAGATTCGAATTAGCTAGTTTTTGTCCTCTTTTTTTTCGGTTGAATTTTGAATTTTAAAGAGTCAAAATTGAAGATGAACTATGTTTCAAAATTTGATTGTCATTTTTTTTCGTGTTTTCTCCTCTTTTAAACCGTTCAATTAAGTGTAAATATCATTAATTATTAATAATAACATAGAGTTAAAGGTAAATTGAGCAAATTGGCTATTTCTGGCAATTTATTTAAGTGTGTATCAAACTGGTAATTTGCAATTTAATCATCGGGGCATTTTTTATTTTATTTATTTTATTTATTCCAGCTACTTTTTAATATTACTGGATGTATTGGTATGCCATCATAATACCTATTTTTGTATGAATAATTATCTGTCAAATAGCTATCGTGCACTCCTTGAAAAATGTTTATTGTCATAACCATAGTATATTTTTTACATTTTCATATATAATTTATTGGCTTCAATTCATTTAACAACGTCCTCATTTCCCTACGTGATGTCAAATCAATGCCTCGTTTTTATATAAAGATTGTTATGTATTCGTCAAAAAATATATATTATTCATTGTACAAACAATTAATTTAATTATATATTTATCTTTACCATCCATATATAAATAATATTATTATGCCTCAGTACTTATATGGTCATGACACATTCACATATTTAAACTGACATCTTAATGATAATCTGAACTCAAAACTACATTTTCACGATGAAATTGCGTGCGAAGGCAATGCAAGCAGGTAGCACGCTGGCCAGATAGCGTCAAGAATTCCCAAGGCATGTAGCTAGGAGCTAAAAAAGCGAGAATGCTAACATTAGAATATTAACAGTTAACCAGTGTCAAGTACTAATTTATATGACTTTATACCTGCAAAATTAGCTAAAAAAAAAAAAAAAAAAGCAAGCATGTTAATGTTAGCATGTGTCAAAGTGTAAACCTCCAAAATGAGCTAACAAACCTAGCATGCTGACATTTAAGCTGTTAAATGAATTAAATAAAAAATAACTAATATGCTAATTTTAGCATGGTAAGTTAACCTGTGTCAAGTACCAACTTTTATGACTTTATACCTGCAAAATTAGCTAAGAAAAAATAAATAAATAAATAGCTAGCACGTTAACGTTAGCATGTTAACATTTAGCATGTGTCAAATTTTAAACCTGCAAAATGAGCTAACAAACCTAGCATGCTAACAGTTAACCTGTTAAATGAGCTAAATAAAAAAAGCTAACATGCTCATTTGAGCATGTTAAGTTAACCTGTGTCAAGTACCAACTTTTATGACTTTATACCTGCAAAATTAGCTAAAACTTTTTTTTTTTTAAAGCTAGCATGCTAACGTTAGCATGTTAACATTTAGCATTTGTCAAATTTTAAACCTGCAAAATGAGCTAACAAACCTAGCATTCTAACAGTTAACCTGTTAAATGAGCTAAATAAAAAAAAGCTAACATGCTAATTTTAGCATGTTAAGTGTCAAGTACCAATTTATATGACTGTATCCTTGCAAAATTAGCTAAAAAAAAAAAAAAAAAATTAAAAACCTAGCATGTTCATGTTAGCATGTTAACATTTAGCATGTGTCAAATACCAGCGTACAGTTAATGGCTCTGAAGTGTAAACCTGCAAAATGAGCTAGCAAACCTAGCATGCTAACAGTTAAATGAGCTAACTAGAAAAAAAGCTAACATGCTAATTTTAGCATGTTAAGTTAACCTTATGACTTATACGCCTCTGTGATGTATATACTTGCAAAATGAAATATACATTTTTTTCCCCTGGAAACCCTTGATGAAGTACTTCAACTAGCGGTGTTCAAAGTGTGGAAGCGTTGTTGGAAAAACGAGAGACTTTAGTGTTCAGCATACGTTGGTTGACCAGCCAGGACGCTTGCTACTAGTGTAAAAAAAAATGTATTCCTCGTAGGAAGTAATGTAAAGTGAAATGACCCTTTTAGGACGATTGATAAGCATGCCAAATGTAAAATTAAGTTAAAAACTGTTCATTTTAAACGCACTTTCGACAGAAAATGTCATTTTTCCTGTACGGTTTATTCAACGACAATCAAATCCGAGGTAAATATGATCCTCGGGTGTGTTCGTTGGCCTTGAATCCCATATTCCGAAGAGATGATTAAATCCCTCACGTTCAAAAGCCCAGGCTTTTAGCTTCCTGCTCCATTCAAGTCAAGTCAAGTCAACTTTATTTATATAGCACATTTTCAACAACTTTTTAGATTGCACCAAAGTGCTTTACAGGTTAAAAAAGCATGGAGCAAACAAAAAAAACAAAACAAAAAAAAACAACAACAAAAAAAAAAACAACTAAGCAAAACAAAAAAAAACAAGACCTACATAGGGGTATTTGTTTCATGTCTCTAAGACGTTCCTACCGGAAGTTATAAGCAGTTTTGTCAGAGTTTTCCTCTAAAAAGCAGTTTTTTCTCTGTTTTCTTTAAAAATTGCTCTAGAGCACAATTTTGAGTTTCGGGGTTCGGTTATTTTTTGAGATCGCAATTTCTACCAGTCCCGATGTGTGTGAGAAGTTTGGTGAGTTTTGAAGTATTTTACGGGGGTCAAATTACAGCTCAAAGAGGCAAAAACGAGTTTTTTTAGTACAAATTTGTCTTGAAGGGGAAATTTCCAACTTCCTGTTGGTTTTTGCCCGAGGATGTAAAATTATGAAATGTAGGTCTACATACAGGTTTTTGTTTCATGTCTCTACGACCTTCCTAGTGGGAGTTACAGGCAGTTTGTTTGTTTTTTTTCCTAGGGGGCGCTAGAGCGCAATTTTTACTTTTGGGGGTTGGTTTTGTTATTAACTTGCAATTTTCGCAGGTCCTGACTTGTGTGTCAAATTTGGTGAGTTTTGGAGCATGTTAAGTGGGTCAAATTGCTGCTCGAAGAGGCATAATAATAGGTATAATATAGGTATAATATATAGGTATATAGGTATAATAATATATATATATATATAATAATAAATATAATATATAAATAATAAATATATATATATATATATAATATATAGGTATATAGGTATAATAATAATAATAATAATAATAATAAACATTACAATTTCAATAGGGTCCTTTCGTCCCATTGCAAAAGGACTCCCTGTGGGATTCCTTTTGTCCTACACAAGGACAGTCCTGGACAGGACAAAGTAACCGTTTCAACATCAAGTGCTTCCCCATCCCGACCAGTCTGCTTCCCTTTGTGTTGTTCCCTAAATTTTAAACCTGCAAAATGAGCTAACAAACCTAGCATGCTAACAGTTAACCTGTTAAATGAGCTAAATAAAAAAAGCTAACATGCTAATTTTAGCATTTTAAGTTAACCTGTGTCAAGTACCAACTTATATGACTTCATCCTTGCAAAATGTGCTAAAAAAAAAATAAAAGTTAACTTTTAGCATTTGTCAAAGTTTAAATCTGCAAAATTAGCTAACAAACCTAGCATGTTAACAGTTTGCCTGCCATAATCCCTGCCGTTCTTAAAAAGGGTGGATCACTTGGCGGTGGCACCATGTTGCTTCTCATGGGGGGGGGGGAGGCCACACAAGGACAGTCCCGGACAGGACAAAGCAACCGTTTCAACATCAAGTGCTTTCCCCATCCCGACCAGTCTGCTTCCCTTTGTGTTGCCACCAGCGAGCTGGCAGTTTCCACTCCCGTTATGGCCGTGGTGCTCTTAGCTATGTGACGGAGGAGTAAAGCTGAGCAGGAGCCCCACTTGTGTTTATTGTCTGCTGCACACGGGGCCCCGCCACAAGACTACTTGTGTTTATTGTCTGCTGCTGCACACGGGGCCCCGTCACAAGAGCCAAGAGCGCTCGCACTCACACTCCAATGATCCCCACGGGTCTTTTGTCAGGAGTTCATCTTTCTCCTGGAATGTGTGTGTTTACTAAACACTACATTAATATTCCTCTTACCCAACCGTCTCCAACTCACCGCTCTAAGGTTGTTTCAATGTTCTATTTGTGTGGTAGAATGTTGCTTGGTACAATTACAAACCCCGTTTCCATATGAGTTGGGAAATTGTGTTAGATGTAAATATAAACGGAATACAATGATTTGCAAATCCTTTTCAAGCCATATTCAGTTGAATATGCTACAAAGACAACATATTTGATGTTCAAACTGATCAACTTTTTTTTTTTTTTTGCAAATAATCATTAACTTTAGAATTTGATGGCAGCAACACGTGACAAAGAAGTTGGGAAAGGTGGCAATAAATACTGATAAAGTCGAGGAATGCTCATCAAACACTTATTTGGAACATCCCACAGGTGAACAGGCTAATTGGGAACAAAAAATATTTTCAAGGTAAAAAAAAAAATATTTTCAAGGTAAAAAATGATTTTCAAGGTAAAAAATGATTTTCAAAGTAAAAAAGATTGATTTTCAAGGTAAAAATGATTTTCAAGGTAAAAAAAATGATTTTCAAAGTAAAAAATATTTTCAAGGTAAAAAAAAATATTTTCAAGGTAAAAGTTGATTTTCAAGGTAAAAAATGATTTTCAAGGTAAAAGTTGATTTTCAAGGTAAAAAATGATTTTCAAGGTAAAAAATGATTTTCAAGGTAAAAAATGATTTTCAAGGTAAAAAATGATTTTCAAAGTAAAAAAGATTGATTTTCAAGGTAAAAATGATTTTCAAGGTAAAAAAAATGATTTTCAAAGTAAAAAATATTTTCAAGGTAAAAAAAAAAATATTTTCAAGGTAAAAGTTGATTTTCAGGGTAAAAAATAATTTTCAAGGTAAAAGTTGATTTTCAAGGTAAAAAACTGATTTTCAAGGTAAAAAAAACTGATTTTCAAGGTAAAAACTGATTTTCAAGGTAAAAACTGATTTTCAAAGTAAAAAAATGATTTTCAAGGTAAAAAATTATTTTCAAGGTAAAAAATGATTTTCAAAGTAAAAAAGATTTTCAAGGTAAAAAAAATGATTTTCAAGGTAAAAGTTGATTTTCAAGGTAAAAAATGATTTTCAAGGTAAAAAACTGATTTTCAAGGTAAAAAATGATTTTCAAGGTAAAAAATGATTTTCAAAGTAAAAAAGATTGATTTTCAAGGTAAAAATGATTTTCAAGGTAACAAAAATTATTTACAAAGTAAAAAAGATTTTCAAGGTAAAAAAAAAATTATTTTCAAGGTAAAAGTTGATTTTCAAGGTAAAAAATGATTTTCAAGGTAAAAGTTGATTTTCAAGGTAAAAAATGATTTTCAAGGTAAAAAAATGATTTTCAAGGTTAAAAAAAAAAACCTACAGCTGACAGGCTGTAGGGTCCGGAAACATCTACCATGCATGGTGCCATGATTGGGTATAAAAGTCGATTGCATGAAATGCTCAGTCATTCCCAAACAAGGATGGGGCGAGGGTCACCACTTTGTCAACAAATGCCGGAGCAAATTGTTGAACAGTTTAAGAAAAACCTTTCTCAACCAGCTATTGCAAGGAATTTACCATCTACGCTCCGTAATATCATCAAAGGGTTCAGAGAATCTGGAGAAATCACTGCACGTAAGCAGCTAAGCCCGTGACCTTCCATCCCCTCAGGCTGTACTGCATCAACAAGCGACGTCGGTGTGTAAAGGATATCACCACATGGGCTCAGAAACACTTCAGAAACACTGTCAGTAACTACAGTTGGTCGCTACATCTGTAAGTGCAAGTTAAAACTCTCCTATGCAAGGCGAAAACCGTTTATCAACAACACCCAGAAACGCCGTCGGCTTCGCTGGGCCCGAGCTCATCTAAGATGGACTGATGCAAAGTGGAAAAGTGTTCTGTGGGTCTGACGAGTCCACATTTCAAATTGTTTTTGGAAACTGTGGACGAAAGAGGAAAAGAACCATCCGGATTGTTATAGGCGCAAAGTGTAAAAGCCAGCATGTGTGATGGTATGGGGGTGTATTAGTGCCCAAGACATGGGTAACTTACACATCTTTGAAGGCACCATTAATGCTGAAAGGTACATACAGGTTTTGGAGCAAAATATGTTGCCATCCAAACAACGTTACCATGGACGCCCCTGCTTATTTCAGCAAGACAATGCCAAGCCACGTGTTACATCAACGTGGCTTCATAGTAAAAGAGTGCGGGTACTAGACTGGCCTGCCTGTAGTCCAGACCTGTCTCCCATTGAAAATGTGTGGCGCATTATGAAGCCTAAAATAGCAGAAGGGAGACCCCCGGACTGTTGAACAACTTAAGCTGTACATCAAGCAAGAATGGGAAAGAATTCCACCTGAGAAGCTTCAAAAATGTGTTTCCTCAGTTCCCAAACCTTTACTGAGTGTTGTTAAAAGGAAAGGCCATGTAACACAGTGGTGAACATGCCCTTTCCCAACTACTTTGGCACGTGTTGCAGCCATGAAATTCTAATGATTATTTGCAAAAAAAAATAAAGTTTATGAGCTTGAACATCAAATATGTTGTCTTTGTAGCATATTCAACTGAATATGGCTTGACAATGATTTGCAAATCATTGTATTCCGTTTATATTTACATCTAACACCATTTCCCAACTCATATGGAAACAGGGTTTGTACAACGTTGAAACAACATGCTTTTTGACAACGTTTAATCAATGTTGGGTTCTGATGTTGAGTTGACCATTGAAATGTGGTCATTTCCCAACCAATACTCCACAACACAAATACAATGTTGAAACAACATGCTTTTTGACGACAATTATTTGACCATTGAAATTTGGTCATTTCCCAATCAATCTTCTGCAACTCAAACCTAACGTTGAAACAACATGCTTTTTGACAACGTTAAATCAATGTTGGGTTCTGATGTTGAGTGGACCAACCAATACTCCACAACACAAATACAATGTTGAAACAACATGCTTTTTGACGACAATTATTTGACCATTGAAATTTGGTCATTTCCCAATCAATCTTCTGCAACTCAAACCTAACGTTGAAACAACATGCTTTTTGACAACGTTAAATCAATGTTGGGTTCTGATGTTGAGTGGACCAACCAATACTCCACAACACAAATACAATGTTGAAACAACATGTTTTTTGACTACGTTTATTTGACCATTGAAATATGGTCATTTCCCAACCAATATTCTGCAACTCAAACCTAGCGTTGAAACAACATACTTTTTGACAACGTTTAATCAATGTTGGGTTCTGACGTTGAGTTGACCATTGAAATTTGGTAATTTCTCAACCAATATTCCACAACACAAATACAATGTTGAAACAACATGCTTTTTGACGACGTTTATTAGACCATTGAAATTTGGTCATTTCCCAACCAATATTCTACAAGACAAATACAACGTTGAAACAACATGCTTTTTGACGACGTTTAATCAATGTTGGGTTCTGACGTTGAGTTGACCATTGAAATTTGGTCATTTCCAACCGATATTCCACAAACAAATACAACGTTGAAACAACATGCTTTTTGACAACGTTTATTTGACCATTGAAATTTGGTCATTTCCCAATCAATATTCTACAACACAAATACAATGTTGAAACAACATGCTTTTTGACGACAATTATTTGACCATTGAAATTTGGTCATTTCCCAACCAATATTCCACAACACAAATACAACGTTGAAACAACATGCTTTTTGACGACAATTATTTGACCATTGAAATGTGGTCATTTCCCAATCAATATTCTACAACTCAAACCTAACGTTGAAACAACATGCTTTTTGACAACGTTTATTTGATCATTGAAATTTGGTCATTTCCCAACCAATAATCTACAACACAAATACAACGTTGAAACAACATGCTTTTTGACAACGTTTAATCAATGTTGGGTTCTGACGTTGAGTTGACCATTGAAATTTGGTCATTTCCAACCGATATTCCACAAACAAATACAATGTTGAAACAACATGCTTTTTGACGACGTTTATTAGACCATTGAAATTTGGTCATTTCCCAACCAATATTCTACAACACAAATACAACGTTGAAACAACATGCTTTTTGACAACGTTTAATCAATGTTGGGTTCTGACGTTGAGTTGACCATTGAAATTTGGTCATTTCCCAACCAATACTCCACAACACAAATACATTGTTGAAACAACATGCTTTTTGACGACAATTATTTGACCATTGAAATTTGGTCATTTCCCAATCAATATTCTGCAACTCAAACCTAACGTTGAAACAACATGCTTTTTGACAACGTTAAATCAATGTTGGGTTCTGATGTTGAGTTGACCAACCAATACTCCACAACACAAATACAATGTTGAAACAACATGCTTTTTGACAACGTTTATTTGACCATTGAAATTTGGTCATTCCCCAATCAATATTCTACAACTCAAACCTAACGTTGAAACAACATACTTTTTGACAACGTTTAATCAATGTTGAGTTCTGACGTTGAGTTGACCATTGACATTTGGTCATTTCCCAACCAATATTCCACAACACAAATACAATGTTGAAACAACATGCTTTTTGACGACATTTATTAGACCATTGAAATTTGGTCATTTCCCAATCAATATTCTACAAGACAAATACAACGTTGAAACAACATGCTTTTTGACGACGTTTAATCAATGTTGGGTTCTGACGTTGAGTTGACCATTGAAATTTGGTCATTTCCAACCGATATTCCACAAACAAATACAACGTTGAAACAACATGCTTTTTGACGACGTTGAGTTGACCATTGAAATGTGGTCATTTCCCAACCAATATTCTACAAGACAAATACAACGTTGAAACAACATGCTTTTTGACGACGTTTAATCAATGTTGGGTTCTGACGTTGAGTTGACCATTGAAATTTGGTCATTTCCAACCGATATTCCACAAACAAATACAACGTTGAAACAACATGCTTTTTGACAACGTTTATTTGACCATTGAAATTTGGTCATTTCCCAATCAATATTCTACAACACAAATACAACGTTGAAACAACATGCTTTTTGACCAATGTTGAGTTCTGACGTTGATTTGACCATTGAGTTTTGGTAATTTCCCAACCAATATTGTACAACACCAATATAACGTTGAAACAACATGCTTTTTGACAGATGTTTAATCAATGTTGGGTTCTGACGTTGAGTTGACCATTGAAATGTGGTCATTTCCCAACCAATAATCTACAACACAAATACAACATTGAAACAACATGCTTTTTGACAACGTTTAATCAATGTTGGGTTCTGACGTTGAGTTGACCATTGAAATGTGGTCATTTCCCAAACAATACTCTACAACACAAATACAACTTTGAAACAACATGCTTTTTGACGACAATTATTTGACCATTGAAATTTGGTCATTTCCCAATCAATCTTCCGCAACTCAAACCTAACGTTGAAACAACATGCTTTTTGACAACGTTAAATCAATGTTGGGTTCTGATGTTGAGTTGACCAACCAATACTCCACAACACGCTTTTTGACAACGTTTATTTGACCATTGAAATTTGGTAATTTCCCAATCAATCTTCTGCAACTCAAACCTAACGTTGAAACAACATGCTTTTTGACAACGTTAAATCAATGTTGGGTTCTGATGTTGAGTGGACCAACCAATACTCCACAACACAAATACAACGTTGAAACAACATGCTTTTTGACTACGTTTATTTGACCATTGAAATTTGGTCATTTCCCAATCAATATTCTACAACACAAATACAACGTTGAAACAACATGCTTTTTGACAACGTTCAATCAATGTTGGGTTCTGATATTGAGTTGACAATTGAAATTTGGTCATTTCCCAACCAATATTCCACAACACAAATACAACGTTGAAACAACATGCTTTTTGACAACGTTTATTTGACCATTGAAATTTGGTCATTTCCCAATCAATATTCTACAACACAAATACAACGTTGAAACAACATGCTTTTTGACAACGTTCAATCAATGTTGGGTTCTGATATTGAGTTGACAATTGAAATTTGGTCATTTCCCAACCAATATTCCACAACACAAATACAATGTTGAAACAACATGCTTTTTGACAACGTTTATTTGACCATTGAAATTTGGTCATTTCCCAACTAATATTCCACAACACAAATACAACGTTGAAACAACATGCTTTTTGACAGCGTGATTCACTTCCTTTTACTCTCCAGTTACAGTTTCCATTGTGACTCCAAGATGTGAGCAATGCTTCCTTGTGCATGTTTACGCTAGTAAAGGAACATGACCCACTATTCCTGTATTTGACTTGACATGATGATGAAGTAAAGATGGCATTTTTCTAACTATTTCATCTTCAATGTTGCATGTTAGTTCTCTCCCTCTTGCAGGCGTTTTAAAGTCTGCCCACAGATCACCAAAGGTTCACTTCTTTCATGCACCAGCGCCTGCACCTGACACTGGGGGTGGGCTATGGGGGAGATTATGGCCCCCGCCCACCCTCAAAACCATTCATCTTCATCAAGGCAGGGGGCCACAGCATTAGGTACACCAGCTTAAGCTCTCATAACTTGGTTTGTTGTACAATAATATTTACTGTCGTGTCATTCCGTTTAGTTGCAGCTAAATATACAGATGTGATGTGCTTATTATCGTGTTCGTAGCTTAATAACTGTCATATATGTTGAACCAAACTATTGACAATATTCGACATCACTACAAAACTGTACACATAATAAAAAATATATAATATCTGTATAAGATGGACCAGTTTTTATTTTTTATTTCCTAATGTTATTTTTATTTACATTTATTAATTATAGTATATTTATTTATATTATAATTATATATTTTCATTATATAAAACAATATTCACATTGTAGTAATTTATCATTTGTAATAATTGTATTTTACTGTATTTGTATAAAACACAATATTTTTTATACAATACTAATATATTATTATAGCTTGGTGTTTTAGTTGTAATGAACACAATATAATTTATCTGTAAAGATAGTTACAGTAGTATGATTAATGGTAACACAATAATATTTTAATAATATTATTTTAATAATAAATAAAACAATATCATTTATATGTAAAGATAGTCACACGAGTATGATTAATGGTAACAAAATAATATTTTAATAATAATATTTTAATATTAAATAAAGCACAATATCACATAAATACTATGTATTTTATTAATGTAAAACACAATATATTACAAAATATGATACAATTCATTGATATAAAACACAATATTATATGAACATAATATGACTTGTTATCATTATTCACATTTATTTTATTTATTTAAAACACAAACAATTACAATATATTAATAATGTATTTATTGTTGTATAAAGCACAATATTATTTAGATATTGTATGTTCTATTAATATAAGCACAATGTTATTTAGAAAATATCATGATATATTTAATTGCAGTATTATGTAAAAATTATATATTATTGTCATCATCATGTATTTTATGTATATAAAACACTAATATTTGTATACAATACTAATATATTATTATAGCTTGGTATTTTATTTGTAATGAACACAATATAATGTATGTATTATTTTATCTATACAAAACTGTAAAGATAATTACAGTAGTATGATTAATGGTAACATTAGTATAAATACAACACTATGATGTTTTAATATTAAATAAAGCACAATATTACTTAAATACCAAATATTTTATTGATGCAAAACACAATATATAAAAAAAAAATATGATATAAAACACAATATTATAAAAACATAATATACATTGGTATCATTATTGTCAACATTTATTAATTTTTTTTTAAACACAAACAATTACAATTATATTAATAATTTATTTATTGTTGTATAAAGCACAATAGTATTGAGATATTGTATGTTCTATTAATACAAAGCTCAATGGTATTTAGATTTAATTGCAGTATCATGTAAAAATTATTGTCATCAACATTTATATTATGTATATAAAACACAAATATTTTTTATACAATACTATTTTTTTATTATTAGAGCTTGGTATTTAATTTTTAATGAACACAATATCATTTATCTACTATTTTATCCATACAAAACTGTAAAGATAGTTACAGTAGTATGATTAATGGTAACATTAGTATAAATACAACACAATAATATTTTAATATTATAATACATACTATATATTTTATTGATGTAAAACACAATATATAAAACAATGTGATATACAACATAATATTATATAAACATACAAAACTGTAAAGATAGTTAAAGTAGTATGGTTTTTTATAATTTTTATGGTTAATGGTAACATTAGTATAAATACAACACAATAATATTTTAATATTATAATAAATACTATATATTTTATTGATGTGAAACACAATATATAAAACAATATGATATAAAACATAATATTATATAAACATAATATAAATTGATATCATTATTGTCAACATTTATTTTATTTATTAAAAATCCCAATAACAATTATATTAATCATTTATTTATTGTTATATAAAGCACAATATCATTTAGATATTGTATGTGCTATTAATATAAAGCCCAATTATTTGGATTTAATTACAGTATTATGTAAAAAATCATATCAATTATTGTCATCATCATTTATCTTATGTATATAAAACACAAATATTTTTTATACAATAATATTTTATTATTAGAGCTTGGTATTTTATTTGTAATGAACGCAATATCATGTATCCACTATTTTATCTATACAAAACTGTAAAGATAGTTACAGTAGTATGATTAATGGTAACATTAGTATAAATACAACACGGTGATATTTTAATACTAAATAAAGCACAATATTACTTAAATACTGTATATTTTATTAATGCAAAACACAATATATAAAAAAAACATGATATAAAACACAATATTATATAAACATAATATACATTGGTATCATTATTGTCAACATTTATTTTATTTATTGAAAACAAAAACAATAACAATTATATTAATCATTAATGTATTGTTGTATAAAGCACAATATCATTTAGATCATGTATATTCTATTAATATAAAACCTATTACATATTTATTATGTAAAAAAAAAATCATATAAATTATTGTCACCATCATTTATTTTATGCAATATTTTTATTTCTATCATTGATATCAAACACGAGTATATAAAACGTGATTGTAATGACAAATATTTAAAAAATGATAAGAGTGGAAAACGCATGACGTCACTCACCACCACGATGAATCCACTCTGGGTGTGAAGATGAGCAGCAGCCAAATCAGAAAGTAGACTTTGGACAAAGGTTTGGAGTCCGGAGGCAACTTCCGGTGCGCCATAGCGGACTTGATGTGACGCACTTAATGTTTGCTTTCCTTTTCTCTCACCTCCTGCGACTGGCACGCGTGCGCACGACGAGCGCCATCATCACCCCACGTCTCGTGGGAGACGTGGATCGGGACCGGGGGTCGTTACGCGCGCGCGGGCGCGCGCGTGCACGCACGGTCCGCGCGCACACCGCCGCCGGTACGGCGTCAGGTGAGAAACGTCAGGAGACGGAAAATGAGACCCACGGAGGTTTGCGTGGAAGGGGAAATAAGGAGCGAGTGGGGACGCGCAAACACTGAAGAGTGTGCGTGAAAAGGCTTTGACCCCACCCTGACAGAAGTAGTCCGTTCCAGGCTCAAACTGTGGCCACGTAAACACTTTATTTAAAAAAAAAAAAAAAAGGTTTGTGGTTATATGAGTTCTCCACCTGCCAGTTATTAATCATAACCGCCACCACGCATAATAACAATAAACAGAAAGATGCAAAAAATAGTCCAAATAAGCCAATTGACATGCTCTTGCACTTGCTCACACCCAAACTAGACTCTTTGTATAGTCAATGTGAACACCCCTCCCGCCAGTTATTAATGATAACCACACACTCGCATCAACTAATCAATAGAAAGACTCTAAATAGTCCTCAAAATCATAGCCCCACAATGCGTTTGCCCAATCCAAAGAAGATACATGCACGCGGACAACATCATGGCGATTGCACCTCCCGCCAGTTATTAATGATAACCACAAACTTGCATCAATTAATCAATAGAAAGACTTGAAATAGTCCTCAAAATCATAGCCCACAGTTTGTTTGCCCAATCCCAAGAAGATGCATGCATGCGGAAAACATCATGGCGATTACACCTCCCGCCAGTTATTAATGATAACCACAAAGTTGCATCAATTAATCAATAGAGAGACTTGAAATAGTCCTCAAAATCATAGCCCCACAATGTGTTTGCCCAATCCAAAGAAGATACATGCACGCGGACAACATCATGGCGATTGCGTCTCCCGCCAGTTAATTATACTCCTCTTATAATCCATGTGATTGCTCCTCTCGCCAGTTATTAATGATAACCACAAACTTGTATCAGTTAATCAATAGAAAGAAAGATGCAAAAATAGTCCAAAAAGCCAATTGACATGCTCTGGCACTTGCTCACACCCAAACTAGACTCTTTGTATAGTCAATGTGAACGCCCCTCCCGCCAGTTATTAATGATAACCACACACTCGCATCAACTAATCAATAGAAAGACTCTAAATAGTCCTCAAAATCATAGCCCCACAATGCGTTTCCCCAATCCAAAGAAGATACATGCACGCGGACAACATCATGGCGATTGCACCTCCCGCCAGTTATTAATGATAACCACAAACTTGCATCAATTAATCAATAGAAAGACTTGAAATAGTCCTCAAAATCAAAGCCCCACAATGTGTTTGCCCAATCCCAAGAAGATGCATGCATGCGGAAAACATCATGGCGATTACACCTCCCGCAAGTTATTAATGATAACCACAAAGTTGCATCAATTAATCAATAGAGAGACTTGAAATAGTCCTCAAAATCATAGCCCCACAATGTGTTTGCCCAATCCCAAGAAGACAAATGCACGCAGACAACATGACGGCGATTGCGTCTCCCGCCAGTTAATTATACTCCTCTTATAATCCATGTGATTGCTCCTCTCGCCAATTATTAATGATAACCACAAACTTGTATCAGTTAATCAATAGAAAGAAAGATGCAAAAATAGTCCAAAAAGCCAATTGACATGCTCTGGCACTTGCTCACACCCAAACTAGACTCTTTGTATAGTCAATGTGAACGCCCCTCCCGCCAGTTATTAATGATAACCACACACTTGCATCAATTAATCAATGGAAAGACTCGAAATAGTCCTCAAAATCATAGCCCCACAATGTGTTTGCCCAATCCCAAGAAGATACATGCATGCGGAAAACATCATGGCGATTGCACCTCCCGCCAGTTATTAATGATAACCACAAACTTGCATCAATTAATCAATAAAAAGACTTGAAATAGTCCTCAAAATCATAGCCCACAGTTTGTTTGCCCAATCCCAAGAAGATGCATGCACGCGGACAACATCATGGCGATTGCACCTCCCGCCAGTTATTAATGATAACCCCAAACTTGCATCAGAAAGAAAAATGCAAAATAAATCCAAAATACCAATTGACATGCTCTTGCACTTGCTCACACCTAAATAAGACTGTTTGTATAGTCAATGTGAACACCCCTCCCGCCAGTTATTAATGATAACCACACACTCGCATCAATTAATCAATAGAAAGACTCTAAATAGTCCTCAAAATCGTAGCCCCACAATGTGTTTGCCCAATCCCAAGAAGATGCATGCACGCGGACGACATCATGGCGATTGCACCTCCCGCCAGTTATTAATGATAACCCCAAACTTGCATCAGAAAGAAAGATGCAAAATGAATCCAAAATGCCAATTGACGTGCTCTTGCACTTTCTCACACCTAAATAAGACTGTTTGTATAGTCAATGTGAACACCCCTCCCGCCAGTTATTAATGATAACCACACACTCGCATCAATTAATCAATAGAAAGACTCTAAATAGTCCTCAAAATCAAAGCCCCACAATGTGTTTGCCCAATCCCAAGAAGATGCATGCACACGGACAACATCATGGCGATTGCGTGTCCCGCCAGTTATTAATGATAACCACAAACTTGCATCAATTAATCAATAGAAAGGCTTGAAATAGTCCTCAAAATCATAGCCCACAATGTGTTTGCCCAATCCCAAGAAGACACATGCACGCAGACAAAATGACGGCGATTGCGTGTCCCGCCAGTTAATTATACTCCTCCCATAATCAATGTGATTGCTCCTCTCGCCAGTTATTAATGATAACCACAAACTTGCATCAGTTAATCAATAGAAAGAAAGATGCAAAATTAATCCAAAAGGCCAATTGACATGCTCTTGCACTTGCTCACACCCAAACAAGACTCTTTGTATAGTCAATGTGAACACCCCTCCCGCCAGTTATTAATGATAACCACACACTCGCATCAATTAATCAATAGAAAGACTCAAAATAGTCCTCAAAATCATAGCCCCACAATGTGTTTGCCCAATCCCAAGAAGATACATGCACACGGACAACATCATGGCGATTGCACCTCCCGCCAGTTATTAATGATAACCACAAGCTTGCATCAGAAAGAAAGATGCAAAAATAATCCAAAAAGCCAATTGACATGCTTTTGCACTTGCTCACACCCAAACAAGACTCTTTGTACAGTCAATGTGAACACCCCTCCCGCCAGTTATTAATGATAACCACATACTCGCATCAATTAATCAATAGAACGACTCAAAATAGTCCTCAAAATCCTAGCCCCACAATGTGTTTGCCCAATCCCAAGAAGATGCATGCACACGGACAACATCATGGCGATTGCACCTCC
Organism: Entelurus aequoreus; assembly: GCF_033978785.1. Taxonomy (NCBI): domain Eukaryota; kingdom Metazoa; phylum Chordata; class Actinopteri; order Syngnathiformes; family Syngnathidae; genus Entelurus; species Entelurus aequoreus. Next base: position 31,592,273 of record NC_084756.1, on the reverse strand, counting down.
CGCCAGTTATTAATGATAACCACGAACTTGCACCAGAAAGAAAGATGCAAAAATAATCCAAAAAGCCAATTGACATGCTCTTGCACTTGCTCACACCCAAACAAGACTCTTTGTATAGTCAATGTGAACACCCCTCCCGCCAGTTATTAATGATAACCACACACTCGCATCAATTAATCAATAGAAAGACCCAAAATAGTCCTCAAAATCGTAGCCCCACAATGTGTTTGCCCAATCCCAAGAAGATACATGCACACGGACAACATCATGGCGATTGCACCTCCCGCCAGTTATTAATGATAACCACAAACTTGCATCAGAAAGAAAGATGCAAAATGAATCCAAAAAGCCAATTGACATGCTCTTGCACTTGCTCACACCTAAAGTAGACTGTTTGTATAGTCAATGTGAACACCCCTCCCGCCAGTTATTAATGATAACCACACACTCGCATCAATTAATCAATAGAAAGACTCTAAATAGTCCTCAAAATCATAGCCCCACAATGTGTTTGCCCAATCCCAAGAAGATGCATGCACGCGGACAACATCATGGCGATTGCACCTCCCGCCAGTTATTAATGATAACCACAAACTTGCATCAGAAAGAAAGATGCAAAATGAATCCAAAAAGCCAATTGACGTGCTCTTGCACTTGCTCACACCTAAAGTAGACTGTTTGTATAGTCAATGTGAACACCCCTCCCGCCAGTTATTAATGATAACCACACAATCACATCAATTAATCAATAGAAAGACTTGAAATAGTCCTCAAAATCAAAGCCCCACAATGTGTTTGCCCAATCCCAAGAAGATACATGCACGCGGACAACATCATGGCGATTGCACCTCCCGCCAGTTATTAATGATAACCCCAAACTTGCATCAGAAAGAAAGATGCAAAATGAATCCAAAATGCCAATTGACGTGCTCTTGCGCTTGCTCACACCTAAATAAGACTGTTTGTATAGTCAATGTGAACACCCCTCCCGCCAGTTATTAATGATAACCACACACTCGCATCAATTAATCAATAGAAAGACTCTAAGTAGTCCTCAAAATCAAAGCCCCACAATGTGTTTGCCCAATCCCAAGAAGATGCATGCACACGGACAACATCATGGCGATTGCACCTCCCGCCAGTTATTAATGATAACCACAAACTTGCATCAGAAAGAAAGATGCAAAAATAATCCAAAAAGCCAATTGACATGCTCTTGCACTTGCTCACACCCAAACAAGACTCTTTGTATAGTCAATGTGAACACCCCTCCCGCCAGTTATTAATGATAACCACACACTTGCATCAATTAATCAATAGAAAGACTCAAAATAGTCCTCAAAATCGTAGCCCCACAATGTGTTTTCCCAATCCCAATAAGATACATGCACACGGACAACATCATGGCGATTGCACCTCCCGCCAGTTATTAATGATAATCACAAACTTGCATCAGAAAGAAAGATGCAAAATGAATCCAAAAAGCCAATTGACATGCTCTTGCACTTGCTCACACCCAAACAAGACTCTTTGTATAGTCAATGTGAACACCCCTCCCGCCAGTTATTAATGATAACCACACACTCGCATCAATTAATCAATAGAAAGACTCAAAATAGTCCTCAAAATCGTACCCCCACATTGTGTTTGCCCAATCCCAAGAAGGTACATGCACACGGACAACATCATGGCGATTGCACCTCCCGCCAGTTATTAATGATAACCACAAACTTGCATCAATTAATCAATAGAAAGGCTTGAAATAGTCCTCAAAATCATAGCCCACAATGTGTTTGCCCAATCCCAAGAAGACACATGCACGCAGACAAAATGACGGCGATTGCGTGTCCCGCCAGTTAATTATACTCCTCCCATAATCAATGTGATTGCTCCTCTCGCCAGTTATTAATGATAACCACAAACTTGCATCAGTTAATCAATAGAAAGAAAGATGCAAAATTAATCCAAAAGGCCAATTGACATGCTCTTGCACTTGCTCACACCCAAACTAGACTCTTTGTATAGTCAATGTGAACACCCCTCCCGCCAGTTATTAATGATAACCACACACTCGCATCAATTAATCAATAGAAAGACTCAAAATAGTCCTCAAAATCATAGCCCCACAATGTGTTTGCCCAATCCCAAGAAGATGCATGCACGCGGACAACATCATGGCGATTGCACCTCCCGCCAGTTATTAATGATAACCACAAACTTGCATCAGAAAGAAAGATGCAAAAATAATCCAAAAAGCCAATTGACATGCTCTTGCACTTGCTCACACCCAAACAAGACTCTTTGTATAGTCAATGTGAACACCCCTCCCGCCAGTTATTAATGATAACCACACACTCGCATCAATTAATCAATAGAAAGTCTCTAAATAGTCCTCAAAATCGTAGCCCCACAATGTGTTTGCCCAATCCCAAGAAGATGCATGCATGCGGAAAACATCATGGCGATTGCACCTCCCGCCAGTTATTAATGATAACCCCAAACTTGCATCAGAAAGAAAGATGCAAAATGAATCCAAAATGCCAATTGACGTGCTCTTGCACTTGCTCACACCTAAATAAGACTGTTTGTATAGTCAATGTGAACCCCCCTCCCGCCAGTTATTAATGATAACCACACACTCGCATCAATTAATCAATAGAAAGACTCTAAATAGTCCTCAAAATCAAAGCCCCAAAATGTGTTTGCCCAATCCCAAGAAAATACATGACGGCGATTGCATCTCCTGCCAGTTAATTATACTCCTCACATAATCAATGTGATTGCTCCTCTCGCCAGTTATTAATGATAACCACACACTCGCATCAATTAATCAATAGAAAGACTCTAAATAGTCCTCAAAATCATAGCCCACAATGTGTTTGCCCAATCCCAAGAAGACACATGCACGCAGACAACATGACGGCGATTGCGTCTCCCGTCAGTTAATTATACTCCTCTTATAATCCATGTGATTGCTCCTCTCGCCAGTTATTAATGATAACCACAAACTTGTAACAGTTAATCAATAGAAAGAAAGATGCAAAAATAGTCCAAAAAGCCAATTGACAGGCTCTTGCACTTGCTCACACCCAAACTAGACTCTTTGTATAGTCAATGTGAACGCCCCTCCCGCCAGTTATTAATGATAACCACACACTTGCATCAATTAATCAATGGAAAGACTCGAAATAGTCCTCAAAATCATAGCCCCACAATGTGTTTGCCCAATCCCAAGAAGATACATGCATGCGGAAAACATCATAGCGATTGCACCTCTCGCCAGTTATTAATGATAACCACAAAGTTGCATCAATTAATCAATAGAGAGACTTGAAATAGTCCTCAAAATCATAGCCCCACAATGTGTTTGCCCAATCCCAAGAAGATACATGCACGCGGACAACATCATGGCGATTGCACCTCCCGCCAGTTATTAATGATAACCACAAACTTGCATCAGAAAGAAAGATGCAAAAATAATCCAAAAAGCCAATTGACATGCTCTTGCACTTGCTCACACCCAAACAAGACTCTTTGCATAGTCAATGTGAACACCCCTCCCGCCAGTTATTAATGATAACCGCACACTCGCATCAATTAATCAATAGAAAGACTCTAAATAGTCCTCAAAATCGTAGCCCCACAATGTGTTTGCCCAATCCCAAGAAGATACATGCACGCGGACAACATCATGGCGATTGTACCTCCCGCCAGTTATTAATGATAACCACAAACTTGCATCAGAAAGAAAGATGCAAAATGAATCCAAAATGCCAATTGACATGCTCTTGCACTTGCTCACACCTAAATAAGACTGTTTGTATAGTCAATGTGAACACCCCTCCCGCCAGTTATTAATGATAACCACACACTCGCATCAATTAATCAATAGAAAGACTCAAAATAGTCCTCAAAATTATAGCCCCACAATGTGTTTGCCCAATCCCAAGAAGATACATGCACACGGACAACATCATGGCGATTGCACCTCCCGCCAGTTATTAATGATAACCACAAACTTGCATCAGAAAGAAAGATGCAAAAATAATCCAAAAAGCCAATTAACATGCTCTTGCACTTGCTCACACTCAAACAAGACTCTTTGTATAGTCAATGTGAACACCCCTCCCGCCAGTTATTAATGATAACCACACACTCGCATCAATTAATCAATAGAAAGACTCAAAATAGTCCTCAAAATCGTAGCCCCACAATGTGTTTGCCCAATCCCAAGAAGATACATGCACGCGGACAACATCATGGCGATTGCACCTCCCGCCAGTTATTAATGATAACCACAAACTTGCATCAGAAAGAAAGATCCAAAAATAATCCAAAAAGCCAATTGACGTGCTCTTGCACTTGCTCACACCTAAAGTAGACTGTTTGTATAGTCAATATGAACACTCCTCCCGCCAGTTATTAATGATAACCACACACTCGCATCAATTAATCAATAGAAAGACTCTTAATAGTCCTCAAAATCAAAGCCCCACAATGTGTTTGCCCAATCCCAAGAAGATACATGCAAGCGGACAACATCATGGCGATTGCACCTCCCGCCAGTTATTAATGATAACCACACACTTGCATTAATTAATCAATAGAAAGACTCGAAAAAAGTCCACAAAAACCCAGCCCACAATGTGTTTGCCCAATCCCAAGAAGATACATGCACGCAGACAAAATGACGGCGATTGCGTGTCCCGCCAGTTAATTATACTCCTCCCATAATCAATGTGATTGCTCCTCTCGCCAGTTATTAATGATAAGCACAAACTTGCATCAGTTAATCAATAGAAAGAAAGATGCAAAATTAATCCAAAAGGCCAATTGACATGCTCTTGCACTTGCTCACACCCAAACTAGACTCTTTGTATAGTCAATGTGAACACCCCTCCCGCCAGTTATTAATGATAACCACACACTCGCATCAATTAATCAATAGAAAGACTTAAAATAGTCCACAAAATCATAGCCCACAATGTGTTTGCCCAAACACAAGCAGATACATGCACGCAGACAACATCATGGCGATTGCGCCTCACGCCAGTTATTAATGATCACCACACACTTGCGTCAATGAATCAATAGAAAGAATAAGCCACAAACCAAAGTCCACAACATGTTTGCCTATACACAAGCACATGCATGACGGACAAGATTAAGGTGTCAGATACTCAATGGAATCGCTCCACCTGCCAGTTATTAATAATAACCTCCACCTTCATGATGGAAAAAACAAACTCTCAAAGCCATGCACAAAATCAAAGCCAATAGCCTTGCTCCTGTACGTGCTTAGCCTGTTCCAGGGTCAACCACCACTGCGCATAATAGCAATAAACAGAAAGATGCAAAGCGCCAGTTATTAATGATAACCGCACACTTGCATGAATTAATCAATAGAAAGACCCAAAATAGTCCACAAAACTATAGCCCACCCCATAATGGCGATTCCGTCAGTTAATTATACTCCTCATATAATCAATGTGATTGCTCCTCTCGCCACTTATTAATGATAACCACAAACTTGCATCAATTAATCAATAGAAAGACTCGAAATAGTCCACAAAATCATAGCCCACAATATGTTTGCCCAAACACAAGCAGATACGCAGAAAACATACTGGCAATTGCATCTCCCGCCAATTAATTATACTCCGCATCTAATCAATGTGATTGCTCCTCTCGCCAGTTATTAATGATAACCGCAAAGACTCGAAATAATAGTTTGCCTACACACAAGCACATAGATAGATAGTACTTTATTGATTCCTTCAGGAGAGGTCCCTCAGGAAAATTAACAAGATTAAGGTGTCTGATACTTATTGGCATCGCTCCTCCCGCCAGTTATTAATGATAACCACACACTTGCATCAATTAATCAATAGAAAGACTCGAAATAGTCCACAAAATCATAGCCCATAATGTGTTTGCCCAAACACAAGAAGATACATGCACGCAGTCAACATAATGACGATTGCACCTCTCGCCAGTTATTAATGATAACCACAAACTTGCATCAATTAATCAAAAGAAATACTCGAAATAGTCCACAAAAGCAAAGCCCACAATGAGTTTGCCAAAAACACAAGCAGATACATGCACGCAGACAACATCATGGCATTTGCGCCTCCCGCCAGTTATCAATGATAACCACAAACGTGCGTCAATTAATCAATACAAAGAATAATCCACAAAACAAAGCCCACATCCATGACAGACAAGATTAAAGTGTCAGATACTCAATGGGATTGCTCCTCCTGCCAGTTATTGATAATAACCGCCACCTTGCATGATAGAAAAAACAAACTCTCAAAGCCGTGCACAAAATCAAAGCCAATAGCCTTGCTCCTGCACGTGCTTCCACCCAAAGTATAACCATATAATCAATGTGATTGCTCCTCTCACCGGTTATTAATGATAACCACAAACTTGCATCAATTAATCAATAGAAAGACTCGAAATAATCCACAAACCAAAGCCCACAACATGTTTGCCTACACACAAGTGCATACATGACGGACAAGAGTAAGGTGTCAGATACTTAATGGGATCGCTCCTCCCGCCAGTTATTAATAATAACTGCCACCTTGCACGAGAAAATAAAACAAACTTTCAAAACCGTGCACAAAATCAAAGCTGATAGATTTTCTTCTGCACATGCTCACACCCAAATCATACTCATATAAATAATGTGATCGCTCCACCGACCAGTTATTAATGATAACCACCAACGTGCATCAAAGAAATGAATAGAAAGTCTCAAAACAATCAACAAAATCAAAGCCCACAATGTGTTTGCCCAAACACAAGCAGATCCATGCACGCAGACAACATAAACGTGTCATATACTTGATGTGATTGCTCCCCCCGCCAGTTATTAGTGATAACTACAAACTTGCATCAAATTTTTCAATCGAAAGACTTGAAATAATCTACAAAATCAAAGCCCGCAAAGTGATTGCCTACACACGAGCACATATATGACGGACAACATTACGGACACGATACTTAATGTGATCACTCCTCCCGCCAGTTATTAATGATAACCACAAACTTGCATCAATTAATCAATAGAAAGACTCGAAATAATCCACAAACCAAAGCCCACAACATGTTTGCCTACACACAAGTGCATACATGACGGACAAGAGTAAGGTGTCAGATACTTAATGGGATCGCTCCTCCCGCCAGTTATTAATAATAACTGCCACCTTGCACGGGAAAATAAAACAAACTTTCAAAACCGTGCACAAAATCAAAGCTGATAGATTTTCTTCTGCACATGCTCACACCCAAATCATACTCATATAAATAATGTGATCGCTCCACCGACCAGTTATTAATGATAACCACCAACGTGCATCAAAGAAATGAATAGAAAGTCTCAAAACAATCAACAAAATCAAAGCCCACAATGTGTTTGCCCAAACACAAGCAGATCCATGCACGCAGACAACATAAACGTGTCATATACTTGATGTGATTGCTCCCCCCGCCAGTTATTAGTGATAACTACAAACTTGCATCAAATTTTTCAATCGAAAGACTTGAAATAATCTACAAAATCGAAGCCCGCAAAGTGATTGCCTACACACGAGCACATACATGACGGACAAGATTACGGACACGATACTTAACGTGATCACTCCTCCCGCCAGTTATTAATGATAACCACAAACTTGCATGATAGTACAAATAAACTCTCAAAATTATCTACAAAATCAAAGCCAATAGATTTGCTCCTGCACATACACCCACATTATGCTCCTCATATAATCAATCTGATTATAAGCCAGTTAGTAATGATAACCACCAACTTCAATCATAGGAATCAACATAAATACTCACAATTATCCACAAAACCAAAGCCTACAATGCGTTTGCCCACGCATGGGCACATACATGCATGCGGACTACCTAAAGGTGTCATTCACTTGATGTGATCCCTCTTCCCGCCAGTTATTAATAATAAATGGCAGCTTGCGTAATAGAAAAAAATACTTTAAAAACTATTCACAAGGTCAAAGCCAATAGAAACGCTCCTGCACGTGCGCGCACTTATATTAGACTCCTCATTTAATCAATGTGATTGCTCCTCCCACCAGTTGTTAATGACAACCACCAACTGGCTTATTAGAATAGAAAGACTCGAAATGGTCCACAAAATTAAAGCCCACCGTGCGTTTGCTCACACAGAGTACATGCATGCATGCAACATAAACATGTCTTATACTCAATGTCATCGCTCTTCCTGCCAGTTATTAATGTGAACAGCCAACTTGCATCGTAGAAACCAAAACACGGAGATGCGGGCTCTCGCATGTCCACGTGCAAAGTTGACTTGTGCAATTAAAATGAGCAAAACGAGGCAAAAGAAGAGCCAAAGACCGGAAAGCTCCAGTTCTACAGCATTGTACTCTCTCATGAAATATAGTGTAAATGTTGACTATGTACAATGTACAATACATGGTTTATTATGATTTTTTTTATAGTGTATCTACATTGTACAATTCATGTTTTTAGAATGTACGGTTCATGTTTTTATAATGTATGTAGAGCAGTGTGAGTGCCAAAACATCAACAAAACTTGTTTTTTTTAAATGGTCGAAATGTGGTTATGGTATTTTTTTTAAACGTCTTAAAAATGTTATGTTATACTTTGAAAACTGTTAAAATAATATGTAATAAAAATGGTCAAAATGTTGATATATATATATATATATATATATATATATATATATATATATATATATATATATATATATATATATATATATATATATATAATATTATATTTTTAAAACTATCTAAATAATAGTTTATGTAAAAAAAATGGTCAAAAATGTAGTAATATTTAAAAAAATATGTTATGTTATGAAAAATGGTTAAAAAAAAGTTTTTATGTTTGTTACATCACATAAATAATGAAAATGTTGTGTTTTAAGATAATGTTTTAAATATCGTTGTTCTTTGTTGAAAATGTTTCGTTACGTTACAAAATGATACAAATGTTGTGCTATAAGATTTTAAAAAACGTTGCTATGTTTTGAAAATGATATAAATGTTATGTAACGTTATAAAATGGTTAAAACTTTAAACTATGTTATAGAAATGATAAAGATGATAAAAAATGGTGTGTTACATTGTAAAATGGTAAAAAAAAAAATGATGTTATGTTATTGAAATGATAAAAATGTTGCGTTAGAAAAAAACATTTTGCTTTGTTTATGTTATAAACATGATAAAAAACGTTATGATACGTTATAGAAAAGATACAAATTTTATGTTATAAAAGTAAAAAACATGTTATGTGATAACAATAATAATGTTATAAAAAATGATATTTATTTGATGTTATTACAATTATGTAAATGTTAGGTTATTTTATAAAAATGGTTAAAAAAAGAATGTTATGTTATAAAAATTATAAAAATGTTAATGTGTTATGTTACAGAAATGATCAAATGTTATGTTATAACAAAATAAAAAATGTTGCAAAATGTTATGTCCTGTTATAAAAATGTAAAAATGTTGTTCAGTTCCATCCATCCATTTTTGTTATGTTATAGAAATGATAAAATGTTATGCTAAAAAACGTTAAAATGTTGCTATGACATGTTATGAAAATGATAAAATATTATGTTATAATATAAACATGTAAACATTTTACTATGGTATGTTGAAAAAAAAAATGTTATGTAATAATATACAATTGTAAAGAAATATATGTTATAGAAATGATAAAATTATAAAATACAATATATTATAAAAATGTTTGTAAAATGGTTGCTATGTTATGTTATATACAAATAAAAATGTTGTTATGTTATATAAATTATAAAATGTTACAATATATTATAAAATGTAAAAATGTTACTAAGTTATGTTATATAAATGATCAAATGTTATGATATATTATTTTTTTAAAAATGGTTATGTAATGTAATAAAAATTATACAGTTTTACAAATGTAAAAATGTTGTTATGTTATATAAATGATAAAATGTTACAACATATTATAAAATGTAAAAATGTTGCTAAGTTATGTTATATAAATGATCAAATGTTATGATATATTATAAAAAATAAAAAAAATGGTTATGTTATGTTATAAAAATTATACAGTTTTACAAATGTAAAAATGTTGTTATGTTATATAAATGATAAAATCTTACGCTGTGTTATAAAAATGTAGTTATGTTATGTTATAAAAATTATAGAATCTTATGATGTGTTATGAAAATGTAAAAATGTTATGTCATGTTATAAAAATGATAAAATGTGTTGTAACATTTTTTAAATGTTATGTTATAAAAAGGATAAAATGTTACGATGTTATAAAAGTGTAAAAATGTTATGTTATGTTACAGAAATGATACAATGTTATGATGTGTTATAAAAATGTAAAATTGTTGCTGTTATGTTACAAAATGCTCAAATGTTATGATGTGTTATAAAGATTTTAAAATGGTGTTATTTTATGTTATAAAAATGATAAAATGTTATGTAATGTCGTAAAAAATGTTACGTTATGTTACAAAAATGATAAAATGTTACGATGTGTTATAAAAATTTTAAAATGTTGTTATGTTATGTTATATAAATGATAAAATGTTATGAAGTGTTATAAAAAAATTAAAATGTTGCTGTGTTATGTTACAGAAAAGAAAACATTTTATGTTGTGTTATAAAAATGTAAATGTGTTATGTTATGTTACAGAAAGGATACAATGTTATGTAATGTTGTAAAAAATGTTACGTTATGTTACAAAAATGATAAAATGTTACGATGTGTTATAAAAATTTTAAAATGTTGTTATGTTATGTTATATAAATGATAAAATGTTATGAAGTGTTATAAAAAAATTAAAATGTTGCTGTGTTATGTTACAGAAAAGAAAACATTTTATGTTGTGTTATAAAAATGTAAATGTGTTATGTTATGTTACAGAAAGGATACAATGTTATGTAATGGTATAAAAATGTAAAAATGTTATGTTATAGAAATGATAACATTTTATGTTATAAAATGTTTATTTTATGCTACAGAAATGATAAAATGTTATGATGTGTTATAAAAAATGTAACCTGTTCCCCGATAGGGACAGGTGGTAGAAAATGGATGGATGGATGGATGTTATGTTACAGAAATGCTAACAGGTGTGTGAACATCAGCCTGTTCATCATCAGCAAGTTGATCCCTAAAAAGATTGGGAGTCACAATGGAAACACGCGACAATCCTCAGGGATATTTGCGGCTGTCTTCGCTCGCCGTTGCGGCACTTTTGGAGTGCGTCCACCAGGTGTGTGAAGGTCAAAGGTCACGCGGGCATATCCGGGCCCTTGACGTCACACGGTTGGGATCCTGGTGTCATGTGTGTCCTCGGCGAGCTGTGGATGTTACACTGACAACTCGCTAACAAATTGCCACCATGGCGGCCTCGCTTTGCTCCAGCTGTGCTCTTTAGGGAAGGGGGTGTGGGGGAGGGGGCATATTCACTGTCTCATGGCCATGAGCTAATTTTGGGGTGGCGGGGAAGAAGGACCCAGACAGAAAAGAAGCAAGATCAATTTACACTTTGTTAAATGATGACCCCTCTGACTGTTATCTTTTATTATTATTGGTAGTAGCTGTGTTATTATTATTATTATTTTAATTTTATTTTATATATATATAATTATTATCAATAGTAGTAGTAGTAGTAGTAGTAGTTGTATTATTATTATTATTATTATTAGTTGTAATAGTTGTATCATCATCATCATCATCATTATTATTATTATTATTATTAGTAGTAGTAGTAGTAGTAGTAGTTGTATTGTTATTATTATTATTATTAGTAGTAGTATTAGTAGTTGTATTATTATTATTATTATTATTATTATTAGTAGCAGTAATAGTAGTAGTATTAGTAGTATCAGTAGTAGAAGTCGTAGTTGTATTATTATTATCATTAGTAGTAGTAGTAGTAATAGTTGTATTATTATTATCATTAGCAGTAGTAGTTTTATTATTATTATTATTATTAGTAGTAGTAGTAGTAGTAGTTGTTGTATTATTATTATTATTATTATTAGTTGTATTATTATTATTATTATTATGATTATTAGTAGTAGGAGTAGTAGTTGTATTATTATTATTATTATTATTAGTAGTAGTAGTAGTTGTTGTAATATTATTATTAGTAGTAGTATTAGTAGTAGTAGTAATAGTTGTATTATTATTATTATTAGTAGTAATAGTTGTATTATTATTATTATTATTAGTAGTAGTTGTATTATTATTAGTAGTAGTAGTTGTATTATTAGTATTAGTAGTAGGGGTAGTAGTAATAGTAGTTGTTGTATTATTATTAATATTATTATCATTAGTAGTTGTATTATTATTATTATTAGTAGTAGTAGTACTTGTATTATTATTGTTATTACTATTATTATTTGTATTATTATTATTAGTGGTAGTAGTAGTAGTAGTTGTATTATTATTATTATTATTATTAGTTGTTGTATTATTATTATTATTAGTGGTAGTAGTAATAATAGGTGTTGTATTATTATTATTAGTAGTAGTAGTAGTATTATTAATATTATTATTATTATTAGAAGTAGTAGTAGTAGTAGTAGTATTATTAATATTATTGTTATTATTAGAAGTAGTAGTAGTACTTGTATTATTATTGTTATTACTAGTATTATTATTATTAGTAGTAGTAGTAGTAGTAGTAGTAGTAGTTGTATTATCATTATTATTGTTATTATTATTATAATATTATTACCTCAATCAATTAAACCGTCATAATTAACAATAATGTTTTAAAGAAGTGATTTAAGTTACATTACTATTTATAGAATTACGTATAATACTGCACAGTAGCTTACTCTGTCGTTGTGGGGTTGCTTCGCATTGACTAAATACAATACTGACCTCTAGCGGACATTTTTGAGAGGTACAACAATACCACTTTTTTGTACTTTTTGAAAAAGTAACTATTGAATATTCGTTAAGATAAAACTAGATTAAAAATAAGTTTAGATATGAATGTTTATATTATATACGTACATAAACAAAACGTTTAAATATAAACTAATATATAAAATCAGTATATATGGCAAAACATAATGCTTAATAATGTAAGTAACAGGAATATTATATTTTAAAATACTATATAATTGTCCCTATTTTAACTTAATGTCCCAGGAGTTCAAAGTCCTACAGAAAAAAAGTATATTTTAAAAAAAGGAAGAAAGTACTATAAATGATATTACATTAATAGTATGGTTAAAATAAATTTAGTTCAAAGTAAAACTTTTTTTTTTTTTTAAAGATCTATAGATTCAATTAATTGCATTACAATATCAATAAACACAAAAATCTCTAAGTTAAATTAAAAAACAAAATTAGACAAACAATTGTTACAGTTTTTTCTAAAACACTACCGTTACATGACAATATTATCAATAATTAAAACACCATTTTTAAAAATCTAGTTTAAATCAATTGCATCATAATATTCCATCCATCCATTTTCTACCGCTTGTCCCTGGAGCCTTTTGGTTTTAAGTTTAAAAATGTGTATATATTGTCAATGACCACATTTTTTTTCACACAATATTTTCAAAACATCCATTGTTTAATTGCATTTTATTAAAACTTACTTTTCTGAAAAT